>NC_133751.1:15746803-16046803 GCF_036562045.2 Rhinolophus sinicus | reverse complement strand
ATTTTGTCAGTTCTAGTTAGAGAAAATTAAGGGTCCACACCAGCAGGTTCTCATCTTGCAAAGTTGGGTTAAGTTTTCCAAGACAGAGGGACGTGATTAGAATGCAAAACTCACTACACTAACTCCTTGTAAGATGCTAACATCCCAAGATGGCATCACTCGGAGGCAGGCGCGGGCCACACAAAGTACAGGAGGAGGGGACAGTTAAAACGTTTTCTGGGCTCCTGGGTCCCCATTGTGCCGGGAATATCAGCGCACTTGTGGGGCGGGGCGTGGGGGGAATTCGTGGCAGCTGAGCCAGCATTACTTTTATCCTCTCCACCTGCACATCTACATTCAGGTAAAGTCTGGTCTGGGGACTCTAGCCAAGCCGCTGTGTCCTCGGACGCCCAATAGAACGATTGTTAGAAAGATGCTTGAAGCTGAATGACTGAGTAGCGGGTGAAGGGAGGGACGTGTCCCAAAGCCAATTTCACCGGATGGTTCTAAATAGGATTTTCAAGGATTCTGAGCTCATAAATAAACCTGGAAACGCTTCCTATTGTTTTATTTTAACCGCGTTAACTTTTTAGGAAAATGGAGAAAATTACACTAGATCTTAAGCACGTAAGCAGCGAAGTCCTTTTTCTTTTTGTCGCTTTTCTTTCTCTCTTTTATCTTTCCTTTTTTAATAGAGTGAGTTATTATTGTTGCTCATCAAGTTCTGGTAATATAATACTCAAAATAACCCGCTGGATGAGTGTCTAATACCGTAATTCAAGGACTTTTCCTCACGCCCTCATTGCGGAAGTGAGTATTGCTCAGCTCAACGTGATGTGAGCTTTGTCCCTTGGAGAGGGAGGAAGGTGCAAGTTGTCGCCAGTGGAGGATAATGTGCTGACTGACCTATATTATAGAAAATCAAACCAGGAAGGCAAAGCTTCACAATAAAACCATTGTACAATTTTGAAATATCAATTCGTATCATGTTAAACATGTGCTAATGATGAAAAGCAACAAAGTGTCAGGCTAGAGGAATTGTAGCAGAACTCGTGGGAAAGTTATGTGTGCCACTGACAACCCTAAATTTAAAATAAGACCATGACTTTAGTGTAGAATTGTCACTAATTAAAAACAGAAAAAATAGGTTTACTCTGCTATTCATATTCAGTAATCAGAATAGAAACAATATACCCTACATTTGAAATTGTAGCCAAGAAACAACCAAGAGGCCAACACAGGCTTAGATAGATGGGCAGAATAACCTCTTCCTCAGGCTTTGGGTAAATAAATGTAACACATTGGCTCTTCTATCCCTGACTCCCATAGGGGATTAATTAGGAAGTGTATGGGGATCTTTTCTGTATTGTTCCTGGGATGCTAAATGTCTGGCATTGCAAGAATGTTTTCTTTGTCTTTTTTTTTTAATAAACTTTTAAAAAGTTTATAACAGTTTAGATTTAAAGAAAAATAGCAAAGACAGTATAGAGAATTTCCATATACACCACCCCCACTGTCCCCTATTATTAATATTATAATTGACAGGTTTGAGGAGTATGGAGTACTGGTGAAATATTTTGTAGAATGTCCCTTAATTGGTATTTCTCTGATTTTTTTTTTTTTTTTTCTCATGACTTGACTGGGTTTGTGGGGTATTTTTGGAGGAAGATCACAGAGGTTAAGTACCATTTTCATCGCATCATATTTAGGGTACATACTATGAACATGACTTGTCGCTGTTGATGTTAATCTTCATTACCTGGCTGACATAATGTATGTCAGGTGTCTCCATAGGTTGCCCCTTCTTTGCCCTTTCCACACTGTATTTTTTGGAAGGAAGTCACTATATACTACCAACACTTAAGGAAGAAAAGTTACTATCCACCTCCTTGAAGGTGGAGTATCTCCATAAATTATTTGGAATGCTTCTGCTTGGAAGATGTGTCTCTCCTCCTCATTCATTCATTCATTCATTTTTATGTCAGTATAGGCTCATGAATATTTATTTTACACTTTGGATTATTACCAATACTATTTTACTTTAGTGCTCAGATTATTCCAGCTATGGCCATTGGGAGTTCTTTCAGTTTGGTTCCTATGTTCCTGTGTGTGTGTGTGTGTGTGTGTGTGTGTGTGTGTGTATTTAGCACTTTTACTACTTCCTTATTTTCTGGCACCACAAAATGCTGATCTTGTATTTACGTTTCCTGCTCCAATCCTAGAAGCAGCCATTTCTCCAAAATACCATGGTTCCTTTTACTGGAGAATATTATTAGAAACCAAAATCTGGATAGTGGATAGTGGATATGCTACTCATTGCTATTAGGGTTTGTTGAAAAACAAGAATGTTTTTCTGTTTTGGGGGCTAAGGTTCACTGTACAGTGCTATTTGTGATCTATCCACTCAGGTTTCATGTCCAGATTCGAAAACAGTATACTGAAGGCTTTTGTATATATCAGACACTGTTCTAAGGACTTTCTTGTATATTCTCTCTTTTTAGGGTTTCAATAAACGAATGAGATAGAACATATCTTCAACTTACAGATAATAACCCCAAGGCTCAGGAAAGCTGTTGCTTGTCTAAACTCACTTATCTAGGCTCAAAAGAGATAGAACTAGGATTTGAAGCTCTGAGAATTTGTTCCATAGATAGCTGGATTTTACTTCTCTCCTCATTTTTCTATCTGAGTGCTTTATCCTTTCGCTTGTCTTCATTCAAGAAGAGAATTAAATGGATTTAATGGAATTAGTGGGTTTCTTATGCTCTAATTACATATTCTTCTTAATATTCATCCCAAATATAACTGTTCCAGTTTTTGTCCCAGGCCCATCATCTATAATATCATGTGTGTTCCGTTATTTCCTTTTATTTCTGTTTGTAGTCTGTCTCTTTTTGTTGTTGCTGCTGTTATTTAAACTGTGCTTTCAGTGTACCTGGTGATATATGGACATTTATTTGCGTTAGTTGAATTATCTTTTTATTTCTCACCAAAATGGAAACTCCATAAGGGAAGGAATTTCTTGATGTTTGCTCACCACTGTCTGACCAGTGCTGAGCAAAGAACTTGGTTAATAGTACGTATAAATATGTGCCTGCTGATTAGATGGGAAGGGGATAAGGTAGAGTAGATGGAAGAAATGGATGGGTGGAATTAATGAGTACAATATAAATCGTAAAGCCCTAAATAGGTGGGCTGTCAGATTTCTCTGAGTTGACATTTAAGTTGATACCTCAAAAAACAATAGAAATGGATATTCAGTATTGGGGCAGGGGAGGAAACTGTCATGCATTCTGAGATCTTTCAAAGCCAAGGACTTGAATGTGAATGAAAGCAGTGTGCTGTTCTTGACACCACATGGCTGGTAGCAGCTGGTCCTCAGATCTGGACTGGAACCCATGTGCTGACCTCGTCTGGTTAAAGTGTTTCAAGAGTCTCACCCTTAGCTGTCTACTGTCTTGGCTCAAAAAGTCCTGAGCAAGAATCCTTATGAGGCTAACAGACAGAGGAGTTTTAGTTCTTAACTGAAGAACTCTCTTTCTTATGCCATTGGCATCAAGTTTTTATTTGTTTTTTTAAGTTTTCTGTTTTGTTTTAGTTTTCAAAATTTCTCACAGCGACAGTTTGGGAAAGATTTGTGTCCCTATACAAATAGGAGGAGTGGAAAAGCCTCGCCAAGTCTTTCTCCTTTGTGTGAGGCATTTCCACTTTGCTTGCTCTCATTTTGTCACAACAGTCACCTCCTGTTTTTAATTTTAGCTTTGCTCACACTATGCAAACTTGGTAAATACCTTATTATGGACATAATCAAAGAGAACAATCGATCATTTTAAAATGTCTTTCCTTATATGTTTAAAATAATATACGTATATGGTAAATTCAGACTGTACAGAAAGGTTATAAAATAAACAATACATCTCCTTTCCAGCCCCTCTGACTTCTACTCCACTCCTTATAAGTAACCCATTCTTAAGTTTCTTGCATATAGTTTCAGAAAAACACGGGGGAAATATAGTTGCATATATGATATAGCTTCTTTAAAAATAAAAAGAACTAAAGGACTTTACCTGCACACATCAAAGCCAAACCAGACAGGAACAGGCATTTGCAGCAAAGAAAGTAAAGGTTTATTTAGGGAACTGGCACCAAACCCAGAGAAACAACTCAGTTAGCGGTCAAAGACCTGGATCCCCAATGGCGTGTAAGTTAGAGATTATAAAGAGCAAAATCACAAGACATGGCGGGTTAGGAGTTCAGGGTTGTGCTGTAAGCTGATTGGTCAGAGATAAGGTAAGGGTAATGAATCATTTCTTCAGGTCTTGAGGACAGTTCTGAGGTCTTTCCCAGTATCCCTCTGTCTGGTCTCATAGGAAAGTAGCCAGGGGGTTGTCCCACCTTAGGACTCAGGAGCTCAAACATAACTTAGGTAAAGATGTTATCTTTAGCCAGCCAGAGGTCTAGACAGTGTGACCATTTGAATCACATCCAGCTACTCTGTTCTGCTGCCTCGGGGGTTGGTGATTAGGCTAGGTCTCTGAGGGGCAGAGATAGAGAGATGGAGATAGAGATATGAGAGAGAGAGAGAGAGAGAGAGAGAGAGAGAGAGAGGATTTCTAGAGCTAGGATTCAAAACTAAATTTAATCAAAGTCAAGGACCCTTGGTTTCATGCTTACTGTTCTGCACCTTCCAACAAATCATATCATATGTAGTGTTGTGTGCCTCCTTACAAACACTTATGTTTGCTAGTGGCTGAGCCACAGCCCAAAGCCAGGTCTCACAAACAGTACTCATGATGACATCCTACAGAAGCCTTTAAATCCCTAGGCCAAAGTGCAGAGGGGCTGCTTTCTAGTTAAAACCACCAAGAGTAAGGAGTGAAACAAAGTGGTAGAACGAAACAGAGAGAAATACACTCCTAAGCCAGTGACCAAATCTAGAAAGGGAAAAATTCCAACCCAGACCCAATGAACACGTCTGGGGAAGAGGTAAGTGCCAGCACCCAGAAAGGACAGAGACACCAGCACCAGCTAAGACTCATAGACAAGTGCAACCTGGTTCTATTTTTAAAGAAGACCAAAAATGACCACAAATGAAAAAGGAACATGTTGAACTACTGGGGAAGTGCTAAATTTGAAAAGGGAGAATTGTGCTAATGTTTTAAAAACTGCTCTGTAGACACTTTCAAATAGCAAAGGATTCTAATCAGAAGTTGAACTGACACAGTGGAATAAAGAATAACTCAAGTGTAAATAGACACTAATCTATTTAGTCCTATAATCTCTTATTAATTAATGTATTATTTAATCCAATAATCTAAACATGCAGCCAGCCATATCATAAAAAGTATGACAAAAATTCTACACGAGCTGATTGGAGCCATAGAATGAGTGTACTTTGGCCCGATAGAATGCTTTTGGTCCCAGAACAAGTCAGGTTCTTTTGTGCTCCGTGTGTGTGTGTGTGTGTGTGTGTGTAAGGGAGTGAACATCTATGCCGTTTTACCTAGATACAAGGTTTCTCCTTTCCAACCTCCATCTTCTCTGTGTTGTTGTCATAGTTAAAATGTTCTCCATGTGGCCAAATGCAATTACTCTTTGAAGATCTAAATTCAAAATCCCTTACATCTTGTCTTAAGCCTTCCCAAGTCATCCATTCTTCAAAGCCAAAGTCTACTGCATATTGTCCTTCTGGTGCTCTTGGTGTGTCCCTGGTTCTCTTAGGACACTTTCTGGGTGGCCCTATTCTTTCTACCTGTACATCTCTCTGCATTGTGAGTTTGTTGAGGGCAGAGACAACACAACGTGGTGTCCCTAGCACCTAGTCTAGTGCCTGGCACATAATGGTTCTTTAATAATTAGTTCAATAGAAGTAAGTAACCAGGAGTTTGCTTATTTGTTTCTTAGCTTCATAAAAATCACATTTTACTAACAAAAATTGCAGGCCACATGTAAATAGTCTCTCGTGAATGCATAATTTTACTGCTCTCAGAACTCCCTACCCCTTACTAACCATGGCCTCTCTCGAGTTATAAGGAACCATAGAGCGTGGTCTGCATTTTAGAGTTTTGAGACATTTTACTGATTGCCTGATGCTTCCTTGTATCAGAAAAACACATAAGCTGCTCTAGAGTTACTGTTGGGAGCACTGGTCTTCTCTCTTTTTTGATTACATATCCTACTTCTTTTAGAAAGAGCATATGCCCCAACATAAATTTTTGGTTATAAATTATATACATGTATCTCTGCATCCATATGTCATATTAATTATAAAAGATACATAAAATAAATATCAAACCAATGAAATTAGTTGTTCTAATGGTGTGATAGATATATGTCTTTAATTTGTATTGGTGCCTACTAAAATAATAAAGAAAATTGTTTGATATATAGGATTTGCTTTAAAATTCCTCAACAACAAAAAGAATAAATAAAGTATGTGTGGCAAAATCTTTATAACCATTGAATTCGGATAGTAAATACAGCATATGAGCATTCTTTTCTTTATTTTGGTAGATATTTAAAACTTTTCATGATAAAAACTATTTAAATCCATAAAAACAGAAAAAAGAGCAGAGTGTGATAAATATAGTATAGAAATAATAGTATTTGTTTACTTCACACCTCTGAGTTTTCTTGTAAATTCCACCTTAGAGTCTATTTGTTTGAAGAGAAAATAAATAGATCAAAGTGAGTCTACTTGAAATATGTGAAATATCTATTCTCTCAAACTCTACACGTTAACCAAGGTGGTCAGTATAAGAAACCTAAATTCTACTGAACAGCCCCCCTTTTAATCTGTTCAGTCTATTTCACACTAATAGAAAAATAAAATTCCTTACAACAAACAAACATACACCCTATCATTAACTGGATTCCAAAATGCTGGGTTATACAACAAAGGCCGTCAGCAAATCCACTGTGTAACAGCTACATTTTTATTCATGATGTAGCGTAGACCTTTCAGTTCATTTCTTTTGAAAGGGACTGTAATATTTTATTTCCTAAAATGTAAAAGTACATATTAGATGAATGCATGTCATATTCATAGGCTCATGGCAAGAAAAGGTAAATGTAAAAGAGAGAGTTGATTAAATTCCCAAAAGTTAAAAGTTTTCTCTTGTATTTATTTAATGGCGACTGATTCAGTCAACGCTCTGGCTCTTGTAAACAACAAAAGAGAATGCTTGCAGGCTTCTTATAGGGTAAGGACGTGTCCAGCATTGGACATATCAACCAAAACACACTTCAGAACTGCTCATACTTTCTAAAATATTCATTTAATGTTCAAATCCATGTCATTGATAACTCCGTATCAAGTTTCCAATGAGTTCTTTATATTATTTCCATTCCCATAGTTCCTCTAACCCTGAAGCTCCTGAGGCTCTAAGGATTTTCTAGAGAGGACTGGTTGTTGGGACAGAATGGAAGAAATAGGGGCATCTCGCTGCCCATTAGAAGCCGCCTGGAGTCTGTGTTAGCCGCTCATGCCTACTATCAACGTAGACATTTATGTCAGAAGTTACTTCCATGCTGGATAACACTTCCCCCAAATACACCATGAATTTATGAGCAAGAGAATATAGATGTTAATAGAGGAAAGAGTTTCACTTCACCTCCCATTCCATTATCTCTTAGTTTTAGAGCAGAAGAAAGATTGTACCCCAGCCCTGTAATAAAAATTACATTTAGAGTCCTAATGTTTGAACAAGCAAGTTAGATCTCTCTTGCACCATTTCATACTTTCAACTATTTATCTTTAGCAGCAAGATAACTAAATCTGCTGAGTAATGATGAGACCAGTGATGACCAGCCTTTTTCATCATGTGGACTAGAAGGTCTGAGGAAATTTGTTTCTAATTATTAGAAGATAATAGGACAAGTAGTTTTGGAAGCAGGATACAGAAATATTTTCTTTATAGAGCAAAGTTATCTCACCAGTGAGTGTGTTGAATACAAATGTTTCTTTTCAGAAAACAGTAGATTCTCATCTTTTGCCTGAAAGAGTATGAGTTACATCATCCCAGACAGGGTGACTCAGGAACATGTTCACGCTGACTGGGATGGTGGGAAGAATCACCCTCTCTTTTTAAATTGATTAGTTTTATAAGTTATGTTTCTAAGTAGATTTGACAGTGGTACATCATTAAATTCATAAGTTAAATGTCCAGGCAAAATACCTCTACTGGAGGTTTAAAGGACCTCCTTATACTGTAAACCATAAATGTCAAGTTTGTTCACAAATCAACAAAAAGTATGATATAAATAAAATGGAGCTTGGGAACCAAAGAACTAAGATTATACCAGTTCTGCTCTTAGTAACATGGCTTTAGAAAATTTTATTTTATTATTGTCTTGTTTTCCTTATTTGTAAAATGAGGGGTTTCAGTTAATGATGATTAGAGTTTTTCATTATTTAACACTTTATGTTTTCAAACAGGAGAAAAATGTACCATACTTAGATGATGAAACTATTTTACATGGAGTTGAGAACATGTTCTAATGTTAAACTGCCACTTTCAGAGTTCTTGCTGATTAGAACACAGAATTTATTTTGAAAAGGAATAAAATATGGGTTCCAAAAGTGGTTTGGTATTTGTGGACTTGATTGTATATTATGTCTAAAGTTTCTATTTGATGCAGTAGGCCTCAGGAAGTTGCTGGATGTTTTAAGAGTGAAGCAACATACCAACAAAATGGCATTTGGGTAAACAATAATTTTGACCTTTACATACAGGGTAGACTTAGGAGGAAAGAGGTGACTAGAGCCCAGGTGGTAGGTAATTGGGTCCAGGTTTAAGGTGGCAGCTGTCAAAATTGTTTAGGAAGAATTAAATCCTGAAGACACTGAAAATAGAAATTGGTGAGATTTAGTGGTTGATTAAATATGGGAGACGACAAATCGATCAAAACAGTAATTCCAAGGTTGTAAACTTGAAGAACCAGAGAAATCATAGTATTTAAATTGAGAAGGAATGATTAGTTTCTATAATCCAGGAGGCAACAGAATATCCAACTAAAAATGTCTCTATAGACCATTGGAAAGGGGATGAAATGTGTAAATGATCTGTAGCTATCCCCTGTACTTAAGTGATAAGTAAAAATAGAAAGATTTACTCTGGGAGGAAACATGGAGGTCGATTAGTAGAGGGGCAAAGGACTGAACTCTGGAGAATATGCTCTGTTAAAGAATATAAAAGAGCAGAGACAATGAAGAAAAAGTGCCCAGGGAAATAATAGACAAACAACAGAACCAATGCCGTGGAAGTGGGTAGGAATTTTGCCAAGTCAGTGCTTAACTAGTGGCCTGAAAGAATGAAAGGAAAAAGTGAAGTCATGAGCCATCTGAGGGATTAGAAAGTAAAGAAAAATAAAATTAGTATTTGAATAGAACTTTAGGATTGACATTCACGGAATTGTATTACTTAACTCTCATGTTGACAGCCCGGTGTGGTACCTAGAACTATTTTTATTACAGTTTCATAAATGAGAAACAGGCTTAGCATATTTTTAGGGATGCACAGAGACAGACAGGATTTAAACATGTTAGAAATGCTGACTCCGAATCCTGTTTCTCTCCTGTATGGGAGATGAGGATACTAGAAAGGGTAAGGAAAGATAGAAGGCTGAGATTTTAGGACAAACGAAGGTGCTCTTTTCTGGTGTTCACTTCAGCCTATGAAGGCCCAAGAAGAGGAGAGAGGGCACCTCTGTCCTGTTACGTATAGATTTAGAATTGACATGCAGTATCCCACAGGAATACTGAAAGGATGACTAATGTTTTCTGGCATAAGGAGAGAATCATTTGAGTGTTCTGTTTAGAATGTGGTTAACAGTTTAAATATCTTAATGTGGTATTAAAATACTTTTTGACATTTAGTATATCTGTAGTATGGGTGTCTCAACATATATAAATGTCTTCCACATTCACAACTCAAACTGAATTCAGAGCAATATTAATCTGAAGGTAAGCTGTAAGTAAGCCTCTAATAAATATTGCATGATCTGAAAATATTGTTTAACTAAGTGGGGAAAATATCCAAACATGAGCAGATCCACTACTGTGAGGAATTTAGTATCAAATTTGGTCTCTCTAACAACATCACATCACAGATCATTGAAAAGGGAACTAGAAAACGTTTCCCATAATTCTCTGGCCTTTTTTCTAAAAGTTAATATTAAAAGAAAAACATTAATTTGTTTTAAGCAGAAGTAAAGATTGCTATTTATTGTGCATTTCCTAGATTTTGTATATGCATTATTTTTTAAGTTGCTATGTGCTATGTGATACTGGGACACAAGGATTTGTTTTGTTCTGTGTGTGTTTTTTTCCAGCTAATTTCTTTGGTACCATTTACCATTTTGTAATTTCTTTTGTCTTTTCCTACTTCCCAACTTCAGTTTCCATGGGAACAGGATCATTCATTCAGAAAGTTATTTGGGACTCTTTCAGAATGCTGAGTCCAATATTCCTAATTAGGCTTCAGGCACTTATAGATTAATTAATATGAGTCTGTGTGTTATATCTTTTGTTGACGTGAGAAATGTCCAAACCTGTAGAGAATTTGTTTATAATAAATAAACTCAAACGAGTTTATTTGAGCCATACTGACAACAACGGCCGGGAAGCAAAATCTCAATGGATTGAGAAAATGCTCCAGAGAATGGCAGTTTTTTGCAGCTTATTTTATACATTAAAAAAAAGGAAGAAACACAAGGGAGGAGTTACATGAAATTCATTCGTGGTAGATTAGGGAGGTGGGAGAAAGCGAAGCAGGGGAATCTTTGGGATTGGATGAAAAGCAAAATGGAGAGACATGTGCTTCTTTTACATTGGTGGGTACAGGAGGTTATGTGGGCAACAAGGTACCAATGAGGGGCTCTGTGGTAACCTGCTCTGGGGCGGTGGGAGTCTGGAAAAAGAGATTACTATGACATTTCAAAGGTATGTTATCTTAGATGCAAAATGACAATAGACAGGCTCACTGAAGGTAAAGACTGACCTTTGTCAAGGAAGCTACAGGCCTAGGGCGTGACTACGCACCATGACCCTCTTTCAGTTAGGAATTTTTATGTCCCGAGCATTCTGTGTGGTTTCTTTCAGTCTCTGTTTGTAGGCGCCACCATCCACGCCTCCCCTAAGCTTCTCAGGTTTAATATGTGGCCCCTTTTTGATCTACACTTTGAAGGTGGAGAAAACTGGGGTATGATTTCATGATAGGTTTGCATTTTCAGATATTTTTTTTTAAAGATTTAGATCAAAGAGCTTTAAAATCACTTAAAAATGTGATAGAACATGCCTGAAAAAAATTAAATATTAGTGTTTTTAAACATGCTATTCTCTTAAGGAAATTTAAGAGACACCAGTTATCCCAGTTAAACTCATCAACATTCGTTCAATGTTTCTTAGCTGAAAATGTTATCCTTTGAATGACAGCATATTGTGAGTGAGAACAATTATATTGGGCTACAATTTAGAGCAGTGAGTAAGTAAAAGTCAAGAAAGGTAAGAGAAAATAACAGAATTGAAATGCCTCCAAATTGTACAAAAACATTCTTGCATGAATCCTGTGTCCTCTCCAATTCCTCTGTGGTGGTTGTGTTGTCACCAATGGAATATAAGGCAGATCAGAGGTTTTACTCTTAAAAAATTAACTTTATGGTCATGTTACATCAGCTGTATAAGTGGAGAACATCCTCAATTTATAAACAAAACTTTCAGGTATGTGTTAACTGAGAGTAAATTCAAGGAATTCAACAGGGAATGCCCAGCAGTGCTCCAAGGGGTGTCGTGGAGTTATAGCCAAACTATTTGATACAGTGATGGGTAGGTGCTATGCATTGGCTGGGCAGGGTCCAGGCCTGATAAATATCTGTGTGCCAGATGATGGAAGAAACAGAGTATGTAAAAGATAGTTGTAATGATAATTAAAAAAAGGCTTATAAAGAGTGCTATGTCGGATAGAGGAAGGACTGACTATGTATGGATGGACATAGGAGCCGGGGAAGGCTCTACCTTTTTTGACATTTGAGTTGGGCATTGAATTATACATAGAAGCTCGCTATTTGTTAGGGGATTGTTGGAAAGAAGGGATTCTGGACAGAGAGAATGGAGTATGCAAAGGCCTATGGAGTACAAAGAACAGCGGGAGCCCCATGGTAGGTGACTTGAGCATAGGGTTTGTAGAGGGCAGTGATTGAGGGGGAGGCTGGAAAGACAGGAGCTAGTTCTGAAAGGCCATTTGAAGGAATTTGGAATTCATCCTGAAGGCAAAGGGGAAGCCTCTCTGAAGAAAGCCATGATGAGATTATATTTTAAGAAGCTAACTCCTGTGTGAGTGAGGCAGATGAATTGCAAACTGGTCCACGTCTATATTCATCCTTAGCTATCTCTCTTCTGAATCAAAGGAAGAGGAGTCTCTCCTACTGAAAGCTGATTTCTCACCTGTGTTTGTGATGTTCTTCCAGTTTCCCTGGGTCCTTTGCTTCAGCAGTTTATCCCCTCTCTCATAGGTCTTCAACTTATCTGCATTACTAGCTGTCTTATCACAGGCTGCAGACAGGCTCAACTCTCTACAGTTGTGAGAGGGAAAAAGAAAAAACCCACCCTGATTGTTTAGCTTACCTTCTTGAATCAGTGGTCTATATTTATTTTCTCCATTTTTTTTGCTGAACATCCAGCCCACTTCAGACTGCTCCTTCCCATGCCATTGCTATCATTGTATCACCAATAATTTACTAGTTCCTAAATTCACAGCCTTCTTTGACTCAAAACCTTACTTGACTTCTCTGGGACATCAGACATTGTTGATGCTTCCTCCTTGAAAGTCTGCCCATCCTCGACTTCCATGCCTCATTCTGTCCTAGTTTCTCTTATTTCTCTGATTGCCTCTTCTCTGTCTTCTCTTGGACTTCTCTTGACGTTCTCTTGGGCTTTTTCTCTCTTATTCTAGAGTTCTAACTCTAGTGCTCCATGTGCTAAATTATATTTCTCCCTTGGAAAGTCACAATGCTCCTTAGCATGTTAAAGGCTCTAAAAAGCCCTAAAATAGAGAACTTTGTTTAACTTGTAAACCCAGGGTTTCTCAATTATTTACAACCATGGAACCCCTCATCCTTCTAGGAAATGCTGAAAGTCAAAGGACAATATGAGGGAGAAGAGGCAGAAAAGGAGTATCAGAGAAGAGAAACAGGAGGGAATGGTGTCACAAAAGCCACCAAATGTGACAAATCATAAATGCTATTTAACTTTATCAAAGTGGATTGGAAAGGAAAGTTCCATGGGTAGTTAAGATATTATTTAGAGTTTTGACAGAAGAATATCCTAGAGATAGTGAGAGTTAAGAGGGGCCTTGAAGATTTTTCTAGGAAAGAATTTTAATGGAGGGGAGACAGAGCTTATGCTTCTGCCCACACTTCCCCTCCAAGTGAAGACTGTGTACAAAAGGATAAGGAAGATTAAATAAACATGTCTTTGTTCTTGAAGCTATAGACATGCCTCTGAGAAGTGTGTTCGTTAAGGTTTAAAGGGAAGTAATTAACTATGTATGGTTGTTCTAGATTAGCTTTCTTAGAACATAATAGACTATGAAACATTTCTTTTAAATTACAGTGTATTGTTGAGTCTCCAAAAGGAACTCCTAAGATATAAAGCACACTTGTATTAGACTCCCCAAAATTAATGTATTACTGTAATTCATTATAATGATTACATTAGTGAGAGTTCTCCAGAGAAATAGAACCAACAGGATGTGTACACAGTATATATATAAAGATTTATTTTAAGGAATTGGCTAATGTGATTAAGGAGGCAGTCAAGTCCAAAATCTGCAGTCTTCTAGCAGGATGGAGATCCAGAAAAATCCAGTGCTGCAATTCAAGTCCATAGGCTGTCTGCTGGCAGAACCCCCCTTCTGTTCCAGAGAGGTCAGCCTTTTATTCTACTCAGGTCTTCTTCTGATTGCATGAAGTCCACCCACAGTATGGAGGGTAATCCCATTTACTCAAAGTCCACCAATTTAAATGTTCATCTCATTCAAAAATACTCACAGAAACATCTGGAATAATGTTTGACCACATACCTGGACAATGTGGCCCACTCAGGTTGCCACAAAATTAACCATCGCAATGCTATTCTAAATTGTATATCAAAACTTTTAAAAAGCAAATGATTTTATTTAAAAAAATACAACTTCTCACTTTGTGTTACTAAGATTAGAATTGTTATTAAATGTATTTTTACTTTTAGATGACAAAGATATTTTTAAAACAAGAAGACTGATTTATGGCCTTTAAAATCATGTTTTAGGTATCTATGCAGCAAGATATTTTAGGAGATCACTCTTATTATTTTTTAACATCAAGTATATTCATATGTTTAATTTTTTGTTGAAGCATAATATGAAAATTGATTCTGCATAACAGTGTTGTGACAAACTACTTATTTATAATTTCAAATTGGCTGCTTCACAACCTTTCCTTGTTTAACTTTGTGCAGCTCATCTCTTAATTATAAAAATTAAGCATAACTCTTTGTATTCTATTTTCATTTGCTCCATAATTCACTTCCATGCATTTGGCAAATGTCTACTGACTATTACACACCTAGCATTATTCTTGGCCATTGGAATATTGGTAAGGAAAATCAAGGCCCCTGCACTCGATGCGTAAATACCTAGTATATAGTATGTTAGAAGACGATAGGTGCTATGGAAAGGAGAAAAATCAAGGTAACATTAGGGAATCAGGCGATTGGAAGGGAAAAGGTCAGGGGAAGGTGGGGTTGCGATATGAAATAGAGCAATTGGAATGGACTTCAGTAAGGAGGTGTCTTTTGAACAAAAATGTAAAGAAAAGAGGGAGTTAATAGACATCTGGAGGAAGAGTCTTCCAAGCAGAGGAAATACAGCATGGCCCGCTTTGAGGATAAACATGGAGGCCAGTGTCCCAGAAGGATGCAATAGTTGAGGATGGGAGGTCTGAAAGGCAATGAGGCGAGATGGTATTGGGCTTTCGATGCTGAGGTAAGGACTTTTACCTTTACTCTGGGGGAAACAGAACTAATTCAAGGCTGTGAGCAAAAGAGTGCCATGATCTGATTTAGCATTTTAAAGGATCACTCTAGTGGATGTGTTGATATTCAATTTTAGAAATGCCGGATAGAGTAGAAGATCAGTCAGGAGTGATCCAGGCAACAGATGATGGTACTCGGACCAGGTGGCAGCAATGGAAGTCGTGGGAAGTGGTCAGATTCTGGATGCCTTTTGAAGGTAGAGCTAATAGGATTTGCTGATGAATTGGATACGAGCTATGGTTAAGTGGAATCGTTAAAGATAACTACAAGGTTTTGGGCCAGAGCAACTAGAATAATCATTTGAGGTGGAGCAGATATGGAAAGAAAGATGAGTTTTGCGCATAATGTTTGAATGTCTGTTAAACCTTCAGGTGGTGAGGTTGAATAAGCGTTTTGATATGAGTCCATATTCAACAGAGCCATCTAGATTGGAGATATATATTTGAGAGCTGTTAGCATCACAAAGTGTTTAATGCCATGAGTGTGGATCATTAAGGAAGGAAGTATAGATAGAGAAGAGGAGATGACCCAAGATAAGACCCATCCTGGGAGAGTATGTGGGTGTAGTGAATTGTGTCAAGTTAAGGAAGTTAGGGACGGCTTCATTGTCATAAATCATATTTTACATTAGATGATGAAGTACAGCCCAAAGAGGTTGTAACATTCCCAAACATGTCATAACATTGTCATTTTCTATTTTGATGATCCATCCTAATACGTGATTGTTGTAATCATTTATGAAGCTAAATTTGCAGCACCACATTGCATACATGTGGAGTGAGTAAAAAAGGATGAGAAATAAATATTTGTAGAGAACCTACTATGTGCAAAGAACTAGGCTAAGCAATCATGTACTTTATTCACTTTAATCTGTACAACCAATAAAGAAGGCATTATTAACTTCATCTTACCTAAATGAAAACTAAAGTTTAGAAGATTGAGGCTGTAGCTTGCCCCTGGCTGTGTGACTAGTTATTCATAGCACAGGGTTTTAAACCTTGCTAGGTCTCATTTCTGCTCTATCAATTATGACTTCCTGAAGATGAAGAATGAGTCTGTTTTCATCTATAATAGACTTAGGCCACATTTATAACAGACTCTGTACTTTAATGTGTGTGCGTCTGTACTTTAATGTGTGTGTGTGTGTGTGTGTGTGTGTGTGTGTGTTTTATTTCAGATAATAATTAGTCAAAAAGCCAAGCTGTTGAAAATGGTGCTGGTGGTACAACACTATCTAGTTCTTTATCCCAATAGGTGAGAAGTCAGTGCTGATACGACCTCATCACCAACTGAAGTGCTAAGACTGACTGCATAATATCAAAATAGTTGATTCTGTCATAAGTCCAGTCATCCTACTGCTATGCAGGATAGCAAACAGCCATTTTGCCTGAATTATGTTATGACAGTTAGACTTTTGCACGCGAAATTTGGACACAGATAACTTTGTCCATCAGAAGTTGGATCTCTAATAGTACATACTCGTTTTCTGACCATTTTAGGATTCAGGTCTGAAGGTCCCACTGATTTGAATGCATGCAGATTATCTTAGGCAGTTCAAGCTGCTGTAACAAAAATAACACAGACGGGGTGGCTCAAACTACAATCGCTTATTTCTCACAGTTCTGGAGGCTAGAAGCCTGACATTAAGGTGCTGGCAGATTTGGTGTCTGCTGAATCTGCTGACTTCTCATTGTGTGCTCACATGGCTCATAGAGCTAGCTCGCTCTTTGGAGTCCTTTTTATAAGGTTATAAGGGCACTAATCCCATTTGTGAGGGTTCCATCCTCATGACCCAATCACCTCCCAAAGGCTCTGCCTCCTAATACCATCACAGTGGGGTTAGGATTTCAACATACGGATTAACGGGGGACACAAACATCCAGCCCACAATACAGGTGTTCATTAAACCATTTCTTTTACTGGTCTGGTTGACTGACCCTAAAAGTTGCATTTTTTATTTTTATTTTTTTTTAATTTTACTAGTTTCAGATGCACAAGACAAAGAAAAAATTGCATTTTTATGTTAGCTTGCAGTTGGTTGTAGTAAAACCAGTTTTGAAGTGAAAAAGTGAGTCAGAAAATTGTCTTTACCAAAAGAAAAGGGAAATTATAGTACTTGGATTTAGAGCATCAGAGAAATCAGAGTAACTAATAAGTGAACAATCTTGCCCGACAGTTGTAAAGTACTACAGTTAAAGCATGCCAAACCATTGTTTCCATGCTCTGCACTTCAAAATAAATGGTTCTCGTTCCTTTGGCTTCCTGAAGACTAATCAAAGGAAACATGAAGCAACAATAAGCTGGGAAGGTTTCCCTTAGTTTTCAAATGTCTTCTGGAAGCATTCATGGTAATAGAATGTAATTAACAACATGTATGAAATGTAAGGGACAAAGTTTTTATGAATTATCCATCAGGAGAGTTGAAAAATAAAATTCATACAATTCTCATATTTCAGGGATTGACATTTGATAGAGAGCGAGTGTACATGAGCAGGAGACTGCTAAGTTGTTGGTCATATAAAATCCTTAGTATTTTAAAGGTGGAACTATCAGGTAATGGACTCTGGAGACCACTTTATCGTGGGTGGTCAAATCTTGAAAGCTAAATAAACTCATTAATAAGGAGAAGTCCATAATTGTGTGCAGGGATGGATTATTGGTGCCCTCACTAAGAAAAATTGAGCAAAAAATTTTATTTTTTCAAATTTTACAAAATATGCTTACATTGGTAGTCTCTCGCCACCCCTCACCCCAGGGCCTTGTGAGGTGCCCATGCACGTGAGAGCCCTAAAGCTTTTAAATTCCTGGTCATTCTGCATCCCTTTATGTGTTTATTCATTCATATTTTATAAAACTTCTAATTTGGAGAAAGATTGAAAACACTAGTGCACAGTTTTCATTTGAGAAATGATAACTGCATTTGCAGATAATAAATTTAACAAATTGGTGATATTAGAGAATCTTTTTGACACTTTTTATACGAATCTCTGTAAAACACTATTTGTATTCATAACAGCATGCTGTACTTTCAAAAAATAAAAACTTGACTCCCAAAATTCACTTAGTAAGGCCAAGAAAAAAATACTCTGAAGGTATTAAGAAAATTTAAAACAAACATCTGTGTCGTGGGAGGTGGAGAATGCTTAGTAGATGGTAGAGTGCTATCTTCTCACATATGGTGCTTAAGTGGGTTTATAAATATCAAATAACTGCAGAATAACTATTGCACTCTCCCCTGACCCAAACAGCCACTGAGTAATCTGTTAGAGGACACTTTGTGCAAGAATTCTCAGATTGCCACACCTTGGTGATTCAAGAACCAGAGTTGAGAACACAGGGTCAGAAACTCTATTTTAGCTATTTGCCCACAGCTGATCAAGACTCTGGAGAAATGAGTTACATTGCCTGCTCTCAAAAATTACTTGTTTGGCAATTACCTTAGCGTGTTCATTTCTGCTGAGAAACATAACTATTAAATACTGGACTTTTAACCTTGAAAAACCATATTGAAGTTTAGGAGTTACTAACTGTAATTTCAGATTGAAAGGCAATGAATGATTTTAAATTGAAATGTCACCAAGCTCTCAAAGCTTGAGGAACCATCTCCACTGTAAGGATGTGTCAGAGACACAACCCAGACCACATGAGACAGTGAGTGGGGAGAGACCCTCAGGTTTGTCGTTCTTCACCTCTCCCATTTTAGTGCTCTCACCATTAGTGCTCTTTACATTATGTGTCTACGAGTATTCTGATATCTGACATCTTTAGTAACATTTTCTTATTTTACACTAATAAAAGTTTAGGGCCATTGTTTCTTGGCACCTTAATCTTAGGGAGCACCAATTAGAACATAGAGTAGTCAACAATCATGCCTTCCATTGAATATTTGATATTTATTGGTATTGATTTTAGAAAATGACATTTCTTCATCTTGTCTTGAAAGTCTGTTGGATTTGAGTTGACTGTTGTCATGTATTTAACATCTATAGTTAATACCACAGGTAAATGAGTTGTATTTGGCTGAGATTGTCACTTGGATAATTTCAAAGAAAGATCTCAGAATCCTAGAATGGCTTCTTTTATTTCCTCCTGAGGTGTCCATGGTAAGAAATATAACCATTGATAGCTTTGTGATGCTATTAGCCACCATTGAACACTTGAAGATGTGCTGAAGGCCATGTCTTTGAAATTTTTGAGAATTTATTTTACTGTAAGAAGCTAATTTATTTAGTTCATATCTAAAATCACCTGAAAATTTTTATTGTCTTGTTGTTTGGGTAACAGACTCCCTTAGAAATTTCCAGAAATTTCCCAATGCATATAAAGTATAGGAAAACAACTTTATATGCAGTTCTGAAACACCAATTGTCCTTCTTATATGCAGATGATTTAAAAAGCAGATATGGAGAGGGGGCATAAAATTTTGAGCAGTATATAATAAACATACAAGGTTTATTCAAATTAGTTCATTCATTCATCATAAACAGTTGCCCATTAACGCTTGTTCTGTTAAAAATGGTAACTGATTAGATACTCTCTGAATAATATCTTTACAACCCTAAGGCTTGAAAATGGATGTGAAGCCATCTGCAGAGCGTTTGGCCATACTGGGTTTGACACTACTTTCTCACAAAGCCTTGCACCGGTTGAGAATGGCAGCAGGGCAGCCACACTAACTAGATGTAGATGCACATCTTGTCTTCCCTGCATTCTAGGGCTGTGACCTTGGGCGAGCTACTTAACCTCTCTCAATGCTCACATCTGTCAAAGAGGATATTAACACAGTGGAGTCACATTTTGCTCAGATGCTAGGTTCTTAAGGGGAAAATTTATTCATAGTCAAATCACCCTTAAATTCTTTAGGTCATCATTAACTCACCAGGACATCAGTCAGGGTAGCTCTAAAGTGAAATAGTCTTTTATTTTTCCTTGCAGTTTATGTGGCTTCCTTTTCTCTGAAAATAGGGTATGAAAATCTCATTAAGAGGAAGGGCCAGAATGTCCTGTTTTTGAGAGGCTAGAAGGACATGTCTGTCTGTCTGTCTTTCTGTCTGTCTGTCTGTCTGTCTCCCTTGGCCTCCTCCTCCTCCCTCCTCCTTCCCTCCCCACCCCTCTCCTTACTCTAGACTTACTATGGTTGAATGATAGTGAGATAGATGGGTATATTATCTAACTCCTAATTCCTACCTCATTGGCTTACTTTCTATCCATATAAAATTTATCCGTAATAAATAGTGGGTGGTACTATTTTATTTGTTACTTCTAGCCCTGTGCATCATTTTTATAGTTGTTAGTGTAATAATTGTATATCAGTGATTATAAAAACCACATGGCTATTCATTTTTAGTTTTGAAAATTTACGAAATAATGTATATCCAGTTTTTATAACTAGCTTTTGTGCATGGTAGTCTCTGTAATGTATTTAAAAAACAAACCAATCTCTATAACCTGTCAATTTTTCCTACTCATGTTTTTAATTAAAAGTGTTCATTTAAACAACACTCTTATAGTAAGTTTGTTTTTAAAAGAAAAAAGTATTTATTTTTAGTCAAATCAGATTGTTTTAGATAAGTGAGAGACAATATAAGAACTTTTATTCTTACAGTTGGAGGGGAAAGGAACACAAAGGTTTCATGTGACTTGACTGGGAGTTGTTAACAGTTATGGAAATAATCATCTCTTAACCTCATATTATGAACTTCTGCCAGTGACTCTGGCACAAATCCATACTATTAAAGATGTTTTGTAACTCACTTTAAAACAATTGTTGACCTCAACCAGTGGACCTACATGACAATTGTTTGTTTTCCTATTTAACTGATTCTGGAAATGTGAAGACAAAATAAAAGTCAGTTCAAGAAAGCAGCCAACAGAGACTGTTCCTAACATCTGCTAGTGAAATGTTGATACAAACGCCAACATTTTGTCCTCATAAAAGGAGTTAGTGGGTGCAAGTTAAAAAAAATAAACTGAATTCCAAGACTAGAAAGGCTGAAACAAGGTAGAAATCTTGTAATAAGTAAATGTTTTTTAGAAGATTTAGTTTAAATAAGTTCAAAATAAGGACCACACATTTTAATTATTTTTACCTTATTAACAACAAACCTTGAAGTAAATAGAATTAGAGGAAGCAAGGTAGCTAGGAGGACACTCAAAGTGACAGAAATATTTATTCAGCTACCAAGAAATAGTACCTATTTATTAATTCTTTAAAACTAATCCTTATTATAATTTTTTTGCCTTTATTGTTTTGCCAGTTCAACCAATCCTCACTTTTTTAGTGTCTGGGACACACTTTTTTTTTTTCCTATTCAAATATATACATATAAAATGTATGAAGAACTTAATAAAATCTGAAGTTAATAGCTGTTGACACTTCTAAAGTGATTTTTGAAAAATTTAAGAAATTTTTCTCAAAGGTAGTTTAAACAAGTAGAAAAATTGAAAAGGAAGGAAATGATTTAACACAGGCCTAAGTCTTCCAGTCTCAGATTGGCCTAACGTTTGCCTCTAATGAAAGAAGACCCAAGTGTCCTGAAGAAAATAAACACTGAGTAGGCAGCGTGGTGGGTGTTTGAAAAGTTCAAAGATAGCATAATGTGGTGGGAACAAAGATTATCTTTTCCTATTTTGCCCAGGTTTTTTCCTCGACTGGTTGCTAGGGAATATGAGCCTTCACTGTTTTGTCTAAAAAGTACTAAAATAGTTCAAAAATCACAAGAAATGCCAGTCCTAATTGGAAATTCTCTGAGGGTACTAATTTACACATTGCTGAAGGAGAAAAGAGACTTTTTCAAAGTGCACTTTGAAAGTTTCACAGAATAATGGTTTGAAATGAGACTCATTGGTAAAAACATTCATATCTTTTAAATTTAGGTGTAATGTAACAAGAACACATGAAACCCTGTCTTTTTGCCAGGTCACTTAGGAGGATTCTGGCTTGGCCAGCTTAGTCTCTTCCCTTCCTCTGCTCTCGGAAGATCTGGACCCTCCCTTTGGTCTCTACAAAACTAAATCGGGGAAGGAGTGGGTGGAGACGCTGGAAAAGAAAGGCATGAGGCAGTGAGGGTGGAGTTCAGAGGAACATGGGACATATTCTGCTATGTGACAGAGTGACTGAAAAGGAGAAAAAGGATATTTTAAAAGATTGTGTGGGCCCCTTCATGGTTTTTGAAATACACAAGCCAAAGAGTTATTTTGAAATTACTCCTTGGTGGCCCTGACACCTCTCTAAGATTGAACCACATGGGTCGCTGCTTTATGCAAGTATATTTACAGCTGTCAATAAAAAGGATTAGTTCAATCCTACATTCTTCATGTACACACCAGGTTTGCCAATTTCCCTAATGAAGTTGTTTACAAATTAAAAGTATAGAACCTGAATAGTTGAATAATGTTCGACATGATATTCGAGGCCTGTAGATTTTTGAGCTTTTCTTTTCACGATTTGCTGTCCAGGCTTCTAAGGGAGAGAAAAGAAAAAAATATATATTCACAATAGCGGGTTCCTTAGGAGTGATAAAGTCTAGTACAGTGAAGGACTAATTTCCATGTTAATGTACATGTAGATAAGTAAATCAAAGAAAAGATGCTATATTGTGTGAAAGATTTTTCTCTCCTTCCCAGAAGTGTAACAGATTATTTCATAGTTTAAAAAATCTGATAGGAATTCCTCATAGGACCTTTCAAAATCCTTAAACTCATGGTTCTTTGCCTTCCTTTAGTCTATTTGTTTATTTTTATTGCTGGTTCTTCAAACCAACCTAGCTGTAAGTCTAAAGCAGTGGTTTTTCAGCCGGGTGTGATTTTCCCACCTCTATCCTTAGCATTTGGCAATATCTAGAAACATTTTTGGTTATGACTTGGGGTGCCATGGGCGGGGGATGTTACTGGCATCAAGTGGGTAGAAGCGAGGGATTCTGTAAAATATCCTACAGTGCACAGGGCAGCCCCCACAGCAAACAATGGTCCGGCCCCAATGTCAATAGTGTCAAGACTGAGAAACCCTCACCTGGAGCCTCGGCTCTGAGATTACCTTGTTGTCCTAGTTCTCCCGTCACAGCCTCTTAGCTTCCACCTGCTGTTGTGCGTCAGAGGCAGTCCTTTGCCTTCATTATAACCACCATTTTCTCAATGGTGGTTTCGTCTTCATTAGACCAATGGACCTTTCCACCTGTCATGTGCAATCTTTGTTAATGTGCAACTTTGCTCATCGTTTAGCATGCAGGGACATGATGTGTGGCCCAGGACAGTACAGTAATAAACTCAGTGGGCTTTAGGTAGAGACTGGCTAAGTTCAAATCCCACCTCCACCACTTACTACTCGTATAACCTTGGCCAAGTTTCTTACCCTCTCTGTGCCTCAGTTTCCCCACCTGAAGAAAGTGTGGATTAAAAAATGGTACCCTAACCACAGAAAATTGTTGTGAGAATTAAATAAGTTAATCCTTGTAAAGCACTGGGAACTTTGCCTAAGATCTAAATGCTTACTAAGTGTTAGCTATTGTTATTCTTTCTCAAGAGCCTACTAATATCTATCCAAGTTCTCCAACTCACTTCCTCCTCTCTACCCTTACGCTGGGGAGAAGGTATATTTTTCTGAGGATGATTTTTCTTAAAATTTTATGTAAACTGTGAGTCGTTTCCATTTCCCTTGTGGCCAGGGTTTCTAAATGTGGAAAGGCAGGAAGTATGCTGCTCTTCTTTCTCTGGTTTTAGCCACGTACATTCCCTCCTGAGGCAAAGAGCACTTGGCTGCATGAAGGTGGGGGCGGGGGGTGGGATATCCCACAACATCATGCTTGATGACACACAGCGGTCAGTCTATAGATGGAAACTGATGAGTAAATGGATGAGAAGATGGATGCATCATGGGCAATACCTGACATGAGTGACCATGTGGGATGTGGTGCCTTTCACTGTGATGGGATTTGTAGAAAGGAAACAAAGTTTGGGGGTAAACCTATGAGGTTATTTTTGCCCATGAGTTTGTGGTGCTTACAGGAAATGAAGATATAGATATTCTGTAGAAAGAAGAATTTATGGATTTATTCTCAGGAGAGAAATTAGCTGGAGGTACAGATTTAGGAATTTTGAGCAAATAAATGGTAGTTGAGTAAATGAGATTATAAGAGATTATATAGAAAGGAGTTAGTTGAGTCAGAAAAGCAGTTCCTGGAAGGAAGGATGGATGGATGGAAAGAACAAGAAAGAACCCACAAGGGAGACAGACAGAAGACTAGAAGAGAGTCATGTCACACAATCTAAGGAAGTCAACAGAGTCAGATGTCATAGAGAGATCAAGTAAGATAAAAACTGAAAAGTGTCCATTGGATATGGTGGCAAAGAGGTCATTTCTGCCTTGGTGAAAACAGAGTCTGTAGATCATATGAAGACAGAAAATAGAGAGTAGCATGAGCAGACAAACAGCATTTCTAGTAAATTGTAGAAATATGTCTTTAAGAAATAACCACCTATAAATTTTTATGATCAGTTTAATTTGGTCTTAGATTATTTCATGTATGATTTTTTTCGTGAATAATGAGAGACAACAGCTGGATTGTTTTGCCTAAATTTTTTACTCAAGGTACTCAACAAGAACATTTTGCATTATTCTTATTTTGAAATAATTAATACCAATCCAATATTATATACTTACAATACCTTCCAAAAAGAATTACTTGCCTTCAGGAACCCTTCATCAGTGTCATTTTGATCTGACCCCCTTTTACTGGATTCTTGTCATTAATATACAATAAGAGTAGTATAATTTATTTGTTCAACACATATTTATTGTGCCTTGCTTTATGTCAGGCAGTGTTCTAGGTATTCAGGCTGTATCCGAGAATGCAACATGCAAAACTCTTTCCCTGGTAGGATTTGTATTTTAGAGATAAATACTTATAGGAATAATTTAAATTATTATAAAACATGGTCATTCAATTGGACTATAGAATGATTCCCATAACACAAAGTGAGGCATATCAAATATTGAATTAGAAAGTTTTAATTCCTGGTTTTGCTACTTTGTTGCTTAAGTCTTAGTAATGTCTATTCATAAGGTATGTGAATGTATGATCACTGTGCTGTACGCCTGAAACTAATATAATATTATATGTCAATTGTAATTGAAAACTAAATTTTAAAAACTGTAAAAGAAACTAGTGTCTAGCCTGAATATTGAATTTTATAGAATAAAAAAGTATGTATAAGCACTTTTTAAAATGCAAATTTTATAAAAGGTTATGGGAATGATATCACCTCCACCATCATCATCATCTCCGTATAACTATCAGATCACATTACCCGTCATAATCACCATAGTGACTCATTTCTATATGATGTAGGTATAGTCAGGGATAAGTTTGTAAACAACTTATACCCTTGAATGGGGTGCTAAAAATTATTAGCTTTTACTTGGGGTACAGTACCCTGTGACATTCGATTGTATATTAGCTGATTTAAGGACATAAACTCTTGTTTAACAATTGGGCTTGGGAGAATGTGTTGCCTGCGGTGGGTCCTTAATAGATTCACAGGTTCTCCTTTGGGAAATGCTTAAAGGGCAAAACCACGATGCAGAAGATGGAAGAGACAAGTAACGGTTTGGATTCGTTTTTCTTATTTTGATACTTTAAAACTTATGTGTCATGAATTGTGTGAAACTGTCACCAAACTTGAGGCCAGTTTTCTTTAATATTGCATCCCATTCACACATTTAAAAATGGCCTTTCGTACTATTTTAATTATCCTATCTGTTTTAATCTTCCAGATCATAAGGCCTATGGATTCTCTGCCCCAAAAGACCCTAAAGTAGTCACAGCAATAGAGTATCAAGGTAGAGTACCTTACTGATTTTCACAGACTGTATTGTTTAAATGACTTATGAGAATGACACATGTGATACTGTCTTTCTATTTGTCCAGACCGTCTGCCTCACCTCACACTAATTCTTTTATACCTACAATGCTGCTCCGTGCTTTTTCTGCCTTGAGAACTCTTTCTCAGTGGAAATTTTGGACATTCGCTGAAAGACCTGATGTACAAAGAGGGCCTCTTATTATGTAAATTATCTGCAACAAAGCAAATCTAATTTGTGAAACTGGGAGATGGAGATTTTGCAAAGTTTCCAGCCAGCTAGATAGGGTAAATGGAAATTAACACTGCGAATACTTAACGTATTTAAGATGGCATTAATATAACCTATTTTGGGGTGCTGTTTTGTTATTTATTTTAGCTTCTTAAAATATTTATAAGGGAGAGTTGGTACTGAATGTATGTAAAGTTTCAGTTTTTGCAAGATGGAAAAGTTCTGGATATTGGTTGCCCACCAATGTGAATACACTTAACACTACTGAACTATACAGCTAGAAATTGTTAAGGTGGCACATTTTAAGTTATGAGTATATTACCGCAACTTAAAAAAAAAAAAAATGTAAAGGCTCTGATAAGCAAGAAAAAATTTATAAGGGCTTTTATAAGTTTACTTCAAATATTGTGTCAAATACTTTTTCAAAGGATCTTTTACCTAGAACGCAATTAATAATGCTAGGCAAAGAGAAGAATGACTGTTTCTTGAATATGGTGCTTGGTTAGGCCAGAGATTCTAAACATTTGAGAAACAAGTCCTGAATGCCTGATCCCTCTTTTCAGGCATGTCTTAGGTTCCTGGGTTTGGAGAGAGAGAGGCTTGAAGGAAAGAGACAAAGATTAAAGAAGAAGACCGCGATGGGTAGGAATTAAATGAATTAGTATTTAACCAGCGTTTACAATAGCACGTAATAAATGTTACATGTGCTTATTCAGTAAAAATATGCTGCGATAAAAATCAGCTCATCATTTACAAATAATAAGTCACTAAAATAATTATTTAAGTTAATCAGATTCTTTTAAGTCCTAATATTTTACATGATTAAGCTAATAAAACACTCACTCTTTATCATGACTTAGTTTTAAATGGGGAGAGGTGGGAAAAGGAAATTAATGATTGGGAATAATTTGGGAATACAGAGCGCATTTATAGGACAGATAAGCAGGGCTGGACAAGGTTCCCAAAGAGACTGGAAAGCCCAAAAGACTGAGCGTAGTGAGGAAAAGATGGGTCAGGGTGTCCACGAGGGACAAAGGAAATGAAGTTAATTTCACTTACTTTTTACTTTTCTGGAGGTTCTTCCTGTTGGGTCCATCCAGTTAGATACCATGGATGTACATCACTGTCTTCGCAGGCCCTATGGCATGATATCTGAATTAGGATGCCAAAATTATATTCTTTAGTCTTACGTTAATTTTTAAAAACTGTATTGAGGTGAAATTCACATAATGCTAAAGTGAACACTTCAGTGGCATTTAGTACATTCACAATGCTGTGCAACCCCCACTTCTGTCCAGTTCCAAAACATTTCTATCACTCCAAACTAAAACCCTGTACCATTTACATTACTTTTCATTGTGTGCTTTGTTTTAAGTGTAGAAAATCCTTTCTGTTTTATTGCAAATGTTAGTTTTATTTATCCCCAAGTATTTTCTATTTTTCAATTTTGTCTCTGCTCCTTTTAATCAGAAATTACATTTTGATTCTATTTTATATGTGCCCCAGACACCCCAACTTGGCTCTCCATAAAGCAAAAATAAATATCCTCTTCCACATTTTGGTTTTAGGATATTTTATGCAGTAACTTAATTTTAGTTAAAGTCTAAAATATTTTATGATTTGTGCATGTGTGTCTTCCACCCAACTCATTCATTTTCTTTCCTGTCTTGTCTCTCTGTCAATAAATCGTGAATTAATTCCTTCTTTTTAGTGTACTGTTCTGTATCACTTCCCATAGTGGTGCCAAAAACAGAATGAGACTGAAATGAAGGCAGTTCTGCCAGCCCCATTAATTATATAAGCAGTCTTACACAGAGTGTCCGGCCTCGAGAGCTACAAATCAGAGCCTGCTTTTCTCCAAGAAGTAATTTCTGGTAATTCTTTAGAACTACTTTAGTAGCATCAGTTCTCTCCTTGCATTATGTAAGATTTTGATTATTTATTTATTTATTTATTTATTTATTTATTTATTTATTTATTTATTTGAGGCGAGTGCAGCTCACAGTGGCCCATGCGGGGATCGAACCCGCAACCTTGGTGTTATTAGCACCATGCTCTAACCAACTGAGCTAACCGGGCACCCCAGATTTCGATGATTTTTAACTTGAGCACAGAGAATAAAATAAAAAGATACAGTTCAGAATCCTAAAAGATTAAAATTCACAATGATTCTATATGATTGCTAAAAGTGACTATTTTGCTACATGCAAAATAGTTGTTGCTAATGCTTTTTCTAAACAAAAAATTATTTTTTCTCAATTCAAATGAAACATATTTTTGGCAATGAAATAGTCATCTTAATGGAACAACTTGGTGCATATTTCTGTTTCAATATGCATTACTTTGAGAAAATACGATTTATCTCTATTATTTTCTCTGCTGTCTCAAACAGAAGTAACATTTTAGTTCAAATTTGAATGACTTTTAGGTAAATTTGTGATGGTATAAAGTGTGGATTTTTATTATGTCAAGGCAAATTTACAACTGCAACTAAGAGCAGTTTCTCATGGATGAAATTAATAATGACCATTTATGGAACACATGCTATAGGCAAAGTACCATGTGCACCCAAGTATATAAGTGCATCATCTCTCAATCCTTACAACAACTTGGCGAGATAAGTACTGTTATTATTTTTTTTTTTTCATTTTACAGATGTGAATATACTCTTCAAAAAAGTTATTTGCCCCAAATCACACACTTAGTATATGGCACAGGTCCAACTCAAAAGCCTGTGCTTTAAGCTACCATATTATGGCAGAATAACCCTAGGGCTAGATGCAGAGTTATGCTGGCCCCGAGGGTTGACTTTTGGCTGAGAAGAGAGAGGAGAATCCATGTTAGTTAGCTTCTAAGTTCACGAACTTTATCCCTATGATTCCAGTAGATCTACTGTTTCCCATAGTTCTGAAGGTCAAGATATTTTCACCTTACGATCTTGGCACTGGCTAGTGCCTTGCTTGGAACACTCCCAAAAAAACACATGGCAAATTCTAAATTCGAATTCTAGGGTATTCTAATTTGAATTCTAAGGAATTCGAATTCCCTCTTTTAAGTCTTTGGTCAAATGTTACCTTCTAAGGGAGGTGAACTCTGACTACCCTAATTTTTTAAATTGCACCCCCTCCCCCAGCACTCTGAACCCTCCTGTACTCTGATCTACTCTAGTTCCATAGCGCTCATCACCTCCTAACATACTATATAATTCACTTTGTGTTTCTTATGTGCCTGGCCCCCCCATGTAAATTGTAAGATCCAAAAGGGCAGAGATCTTTGTTTTGCTTATTGATGTAGCTCAAGAGCAATGCTGGACACAAAGTAAGTATTAAATATATTTTGGACAAATTGGATAGAACATTTCTCCACATTTTACATGGTCAGTGAGAGTGAGGCAGGAGTGGAGCCACTGCATTTAGGAAAATCATGGCTTATATTTTTGAATATACTATCTACAGAGGTTTTTCATAGAGCAATGAGGACACAAATTAGGAAGAATTGCCAAGAGGTGTGTTTGTGTGTGTGTGTGTGTGTGTGTGTGTGCGTGTGTGTGTTTAAATAAATGAAACAATATGATTATTTGAATATAAATTTATTCCTAAGAAGGAGTATGGTCTAAAAATGAATGTGGGTGTGTATTTAATTGTTGGAAACTCAACAAAATACGGGAAGGAAACCTATCTAAAACTCAAGACTCCGGAAAGTCACCACCCATTTTCCTTAATCAACAGAACAGAACTGTGTTTCCTCAGACAAGTCCCTCAGCACACATTTGTCTTTGGAGCATAACTGTAAACACATCTATAAAATGTTGTCTCCTTGTAATGTAAAACCTGCCTTTAAAACTTTAGACAGTCTTAAAAACAACTTTTGGGGTTTTTGTTCATGCCTTTCTTTGTCCTACTTTCAATTTTCTGTTATCTTTTATTCTATTTCTATATTTCTAGCAATATGTGTGTAACTAAAACACCTACAAACTACATATAACAAAGAGAAATATCATAATTATGTTATCCAGAAATCATCAATGGGTTAATATTTTCATACATATTTATACAGACTTTTTGTCCATACCTTTGTGTACATTTTTAATAAAATCTGGGATAATATTTAAGTATTACTCTCTAATCTACCATATCACGTAATATCCTGAAGACTTTTTGAAAATGTCATTAAATCTGTTTAACATCAAAATCAGAAATTATATTTGAAAAAATTTTAACATAATTCCTCTTGCAGTTAAACATACTGTGCTTTTTGGTCAAACTATGTATATGCATTGTGGGAACAAAAAATAAATCTCAGGAATATGAAGTTGAAACTCTGGAGAACCTGGCTGAAATATACTTTAAAAATATTTAGACCAGGAGGTTTCCATTTGGCAACTTAAAGCAGCTGGCAGTCAGGCGCTGGGTTTTACCCCCTCAATCATCCTGTTTAGACAGTTAAAAAGAGGAGGTTCCTGGAATTCTTTAATGATATAACTGGAGTAAATTTCTTGTAATAAAGTGACCTTAGTGAGCTACATTGAGGAAGTTAAGCTTGATGCCAAGATTAAATATTTCAATAACTTATCTGGATTGAGGTAAGGGATAGGAATCAACAATTTATCAGTAGACCACATTGGATTTGTATGACTGTATTCGTAGATGGTTATCAAAGAAGGGATCTGAGTGAGAACGTAGCATGTTGAGGGAACGTCTGTGGGTTTCCACAGTATGGCCTGGGCTGGCCTAACACGCTTTTCATAGGCACTAGGTGGGAAGCACCCTCTGCTTATCTCCAACCTTGCATTCATCACATTGGACTGAACTTATGTTATCTTTTTGCCTCTTTTCCCACCCTATAAAATCCTTGAAGACTGATACTGGAAAGAATAAGATAACTAATCATAGATGCCATTTTAAAGTACTTACTATGCACATATTATTGTATTTGAAGATTCACAAGAATTCTATGAGCTACTCTCTTATTTTACAGATAGTAACTGAGGCTCACGAATTAGGGGAAGTAGCATAGTGTCGCACAGTTATTACGTGGAAGAGCTATGATGCTTTCAGTTCAAATTTGGGTTAAGCCAACATGATACCTGTTGAGGTAATTTACAAATGAATGAACGGATGAATTGAAATATAAAGGAATAACTTAAGGATGTTAAACATTCATTGCTTAATTAAGTAAAATATAATTTCAGAGGATAATTAGCAAATAAGTATTTTTGTTGTTGTTTCTAGAGGTTATTTTAGCCTGTAAGTACCCAAAGAAGACCATTGCCTTCAGATTAGAGTGGAAGAAACTGGGGCCCAGTGTCTCCTTTGTCTACTATCAACAGGCTCTTCAAGGTAAGAAGCTGTGGACTTGAGGAGGCCAGAATGAGAGAACAAGCACCAAGTTCAGCCCAGATGCTTTAATTTTCAAATGAGAACAGGACATGGCTGATAACTGAAAATGTTTTTCTAAGTGTGAGATGAAACCAACAGTGAGTGACTGAGACCTAGAACACAACCCCAAAACCAGAGAACAGAAAACAGAAGTAGGTGAACCACTGAGGTCCTGGATCTTTCATGTCTCAGCTCAGTCCTAGAAGGTATAAAATGCAATTGTTCTCACTGGCCCAATACATTGAACTCTCAAGAGAAAAGATAATGCAGGTTTGGGATGGAGGGTCACTGCTCAGTTATAATAACTTTCCATATTTCCAGTTCTCCATCTAGAAAGCTAGGCCCTTACTGGGTAGCTTAGGGAGGGTAAATACAACTACCTTTATCCATTGCTTTCTTTTTAAATTTGTTCTACCTTTCTTTCTGCTCCGTATTCTTCCTATTGAATATATGATGAGATTTTTAATTTGAAGTGTTGATAATGATGAATGAAAAGCTATGATATCTCGGATTTGCTTCAAAATAATTCAGTGGTTAGAAGTATGGGTGAAATAAACAGGCCATGCATTGATTACTGTTAGCTGGATGATGGTACATTGAGTTTCATCTTACTATACTCTCCAATTTTGTGGATGCTTGAAATATTCCATTACTAACATTTTAGAAGTTGGAAATATAGTTTAACAAGTATCATAAACATGTTATTATTTTAAAATACTATGTATTACTTTAATTTTAAAGAACTAAACAAGCAAACAAATGTTTAAAGTTCATATAAAATGTAAAATATCCCTCTGGTTCTTATCCGTGAAGATAAGGCTATAGACTTCAAGGTGCTGATGGCCCAACTGTCTTTACTTGAATTTTCTACACTTGCCAATTCTGGCATCTGAACGTTACGCAAAACACTATTTTAATTCTGTTCATATTAATATAAAAAACTAACCAAATGAGTGTTTTTAGGACCCCTGTCACCTTTTCTTTCTGGCAGTGTCATGTGGGCCATCACACAGCACATAAAGATACTATCCCAGCTACTGAAACGAGGCTCTCCAGTATCCTTGGAAGACAGGAATATTTTTATAAGCATGTTAGGAAGGGAGTAAGGCAGGAATGAGGGTTGAACTCTTTCAAATAAAATATGGGAAGATGGGAAGATGAAACTGAATATTCTTTGGGGAACAGTATGTCATTCTAAAAGAAAGAAATTTGAAATAGCAGCACCCATACACAACTTCTAAGTTTTGACATCGAGTTTGTTAATAGGAAAAGAGATGCTCTGGTTACTGAATGAAGCGACTTGAGGGAGGTAGGATACAGAAGCTTACGTGCATTACTATTAACATCATTGTCTTCTTTTTCTAAAAGGTGATTTTAAAGATCGAGCTGAGTTGATAGATTTCAGTATACGGATCAAAAATGTTACAAGAAATGATGCCGGGAACTATCGTTGTGAAATTAGTGCCCCGTCTGAGCAAGGCCAAAACCTGGAAGAGGATACGGTCACTCTAGAAGTATTAGGTGATGTGCTTGTATCTGTGTGAACACTGTTCCCCACCCCACCCCCATCACCCAGCCCCAGGGGCGATGAGGCAACTCAGGGGCCCCAGTCAGTCAAGTTACAGAGCCCACCAGAAGCACCTCTCCTGCAAAGTCTTGGCCATTTCTCACTTCACCTCATTGGCTGCTGAAATTTTACTAGTACTAATTCACTATCACAAAATCTCTTTTTGTTTAAGATTGAGGTAAATCTTAATGGTCCTACATTGTACATAGGAGCATGTTCCCCAAGAGTTTACTTTGCAATAGCATTCAGCATATGTAGTATTTCTCCTACCACATAAAATAATATCACATGAGATGATAGAAAAGCAATAACACAAAACAGTAGATGAGGTGGAGTATTAGCAATTATTTGGTAAAGAAAGGAGATCAACATTTATTGTGCTGCTGGTATGTGTTAGGCCCTTTCACATGGGTAATTTTCCTTAATCTTCACAGACAACCTGATTGTCACAGACGAGGAAATAGAAGTTAAATTATTTTCCCAAGGCTGAATAGCTAATAAGTGTTTGGACCAGGATTAGCATCTCGATGGAGTTAATTCTAAAGCCAGTATGTGTAGTGTTTATAAGAACCATTGGTAGATATTAACAGCTCATGATGACAATCAGAGGGACATGTTCTTTTTCCTTCATAGATGTTAGTATAAACTACCCACTAAAAGGAATGAAATAACTCGTCTTCCTTTTCTTATATAGTCCAGGCTCTTTTTAAAATAATAGTAATGTCTTAGTATAGAAGAAATTCAGAAAATCTTGCAGGAGACTCAGCCGGTGTATTAGTCTTCTATTAGTTGACATTACAGATGATCACAAACTTAGCAGCATAAAACACCACCCATTTATTAGTTCACAATTCTGCAAATCAGAAGCCCAGCATGACATGGTGGGGTTCTCTGAAGAGGAGTTATTTCATTCCTTTTAGTGGGTAGTTTGTACTAATATCTATGAAGGGAAAAGAACATGCCCCTCTAATTGTCATCATGAGCTGTTAATATCTACCAATGGTTCTTATAAACACTATACATACTGGCTTTAGAATTAACTACAACCACCCATTTATTAGTTCACAATTCTGCAAATCAGAAGCCCAGCATGACATGGTGTGGTTCTCTGCCCAGGGTTTCACAAGGCTGAAATCAAGGTGTCCTCTGGGCTGGCTCTGGGGAAAAAATCCACTGCCAAGCTCATTCTTGTCATTGGCAGGTTTCAGTTCTTTGTCGTAGTAGAACTAAGGTCCCTGTTCCCCGTTGGCTATGAGCTGGGTGCCACGTTCAACTTCTAGTGCCAATGCATTCCTTGCCACGTGGCCCTCTCCATCGTCTGTCCATCAAAAGAATGTCTAGTCCTCTTGTGCTTTGAATCTCTCATTTTCCCTTTTGTGACCAGCCAGGGAAAACCACTTTTAAAGGGATCATTGTTTATGTCAGTCTATCTATTTAAGTTCCCTATCATAAAGACAGTGGATTTGGGGCCTTAATTACATTTCCAAAATCCCTTCAGAGTAGTACCTAGGTTAGTGTTTGGTGGAATGAGAGAAACTATATATAGCAGGGATGGGGCACTTCGGGGACCATCTTAGAATTTTGCCTACCACTTTAGAATTCTGGGTTTCCCTGGAGTTAAGTAACCTGGTAAAGTCTGGTTTACTTTACAAATCCCTGGGATCAAAATAACCCTAACTCAGGTATTCTCTAATTTGGCAAAGTCTAGGCAGAATAGGATTTTAGTTTAAGTATTGAGTCTGAAAAATATGCTCAGGTTTGACTTTTTTCCAATGTAGTTGGTAATAAAACATTAAAACCACTGGTGAGGAAAAAAGTAGAGGTTATTTATCTAAAAAGAATTGTTGTCCTATAAGCTAACATGATGCTTTATATTATAACAAAAGCACTCTCAGTGAGTGGCTTAACACAAAGAAGTTTCTTTCTTGCATAAGTAAAGTCTGAATAGTTGGGGCTGAGATCGTAATGGTGGCGCTATGTTATTGTACTTCATGAAATCATTGCAAACCCAAACTAATGTAGGTCTGATACCTTCAATACATGGCTTTCTGAAGTCACTATGGGTGTTGACACCTACTTGGTAGTGGGAGGAGGTGGGGAAGGAATGAAGGGAGAGTTATGCAGGAGGCTTTTATGCATCAGCCTGGAAATGGCATATATCACTTTTCCCCACATTCCATTGGCCAGAACCACGCATATGACTACATCTGGCAGCCCAGGAGCTGCCAAATGAGCTGTGAGCTCATGAAAAAAGGAAATGGGCCTCTTGAACAAATAGCCCGTCTCTATCACAGGTGTCTGATAAGTCAATCTTTACCTGGCTGTTAAAATCCTTGTTGAGCATATAAATAACCAGTACCATTTGACTGCCATCCCTCAGTGGCTCCAGCAGTTCCATCATGTGAAGTACCCAATTCTGCTCTGAGTGGAACTGTGGTAGAGCTGCGGTGTCAAGACAAAGAAGGAAATCCACGCCCTGAATACACGTGGTTTAAGGATGGCGTCCCTTTATTGTGGAATCCAAAACTTGGCTCTCAAAGCAGCAACAGCTCATACACAATGAATACAAAATCGGGAACTCTGGTAAGGTCATTTCAAAGATTGGCCTAATAACGGTTCTGCATTCAGAGGAAAAAAAAATACTGGAACTGAACTGAAGGCTAATAGAGGGCTGAGATCATTGCTTGTTAAATGGAAAGAGAAGGGGGTAGAAGGAAAGATGGTGGTCCATGCACAGTGAAGTGATGGAAAGGGCTGCTACAGGAGATGGGAAGGCAATAGAGAACCAGGGAGCTGAGCACGCAGAGGTCTGCACATTGACCTAAAGCCGACCAAGGCTGATTCATGATGATGAATCAGGCAGTTCACTACAGCAGCCTTCCTGGCCTGGAAAGGTACGCAGTGCAGTCTCATAGTTAGAATATCAGGGAAAGGCATAAAAACTTTCTTGGGGATGCCCAGCCCCCAGTGCCAGCCATGTGAGAATAGTGACTGTCACCAAACTATGGTAAGTTGTTTGTACCGTTAAACCCTTCCATGACTAGATCAACAATTGACTCTGTGACTTGACTGTTTACTCCAAATTTTCTGACTGTTTACCCCTTAAAATACTCTGATTGAAAAGTTTTCTAGGGATACTGATGGAAACCTATAAATAAGTTATTTAAGGTTAATGACACTTAAAAATAAAAGTATCTTTTACTTCTTTGCCTCTGGCTTTTCAAAGATCTTTGCCTCTGGCTTTTCAAAGCCTCTGGCTTTTTTAAGCTTGAAGCCTTTTTCTGTTGTGCAAGATAATATAACAGGTCAGTTTAAAAATGTCTGATGTCCATTAATACCGATTCACCACACCATTATCAAAACATCTTAAAGGCATGTTAATAATAATAATTTTAATGAATTTCAAAGGGGGTATAATGTTTCCTTTCATTTCTTCAGTCTACAAGCACACAAGAACTTTTAAAACAACTAGATCCTCTGGTAAATAACAAGGCATATTGATTAAGGTGTTAAATAATAAAGCACATCGATGGGTGCGACTACTCCCTGAGAAATGCCCGCTCCGGCCTCTCGGCATCAGCAGTCTCTGTCATTAGGTCCCAGTGAATTTACACTGAGTAATTGGGCAGAAAATCTGCTGTCACACTTTGCTATATTTACTTTTCTAATTTACGTTTTCTTGGAGCATGTGGTACAAGCCTGAAGGCAAGTCTGAAATTATATAGATTCTCCTTCCTCAGTTAGCCTCAACCTTTGAAGTATCTTGTGATGTCAAAAGGATTCACAGGGCAGAACTAGGATGGGTTATTTTCTAAGAAATGAACAACGGACAAAGGCTCCAGTGTCTATAGATGACAATGATGTCCTTTTAGTGACCCGGTATAATGTGCTGGAAGATCATTGTTGGTTTTAGTCTAGCTTATTGTTTACACATAACTTTGGCCTTGAGCTCATGGTGAGTAATTTAAAAGTAGTCTGTTTGGAGCTTTAATCCCACCATGTTGAAGTACACAGAAAGGAGAAGTATGTGGGTAGTGGGTAAAGAAGTGAGCGAGGAAAAGGAGTTAATAAATCAACACCTTGCTTATTTTTAGGAACATGTCTTGCATGAGGATCAAAGACAGTGAGGAGGTGCTCCTCAGAGGTTCTTGGCTCTCATAGATGCCGTCAGCACGGACCACTGTGGGGGTGTGACACGAGGGTATTGAAAGAATGATTCTGAGCACCCCTCTTATGCTCTGTGCTGGTCCTGGCAGGGTCCTTTAAGGTGTCAGGGCCTTCCTTTCAGTCTTCTTTTCTGTCTTCTTTCCAGTATTTTTATTTTCATCCCCATCTTCTTTCCTTTCTTCCTTCCTTCCTTCCTTCCTTCCTTCCTTCCTTCCTTCCTTCCTTCCTTCCTTCCTTCTTTCCAGAAATTCCCCCCAAGAGTTTAAAACTACTAGTAACAAGTATGAAACCTAATATATCAAAGTCTTTCCTTTCAGTTGCTTACCTTTCAGCAGGGCGTGGAAGGAGCAAAGGTTGGACTTCATGTTTTCAAAATTTTCAAAAATTTTACAACCAATAGAATTTATAATCCTATGAACTACATTGATTATGATTTTCCTCGGCACTACATTACTTCCTTGTAGTAACTCTGGCTCTTTGAGGAAGTGGTAATGTTTGCTGCTGCAGTGAACTCACTTGTGACTTAGGAAAGTAGATCAGCCCTTTTAGGCCAAGAAGGCCTTCACTTAGAAATGGCATTTTTTAGGAGAATTGGAAATATCTAAAATACTTACTACTACAATATGCTATAAACTTAAAAAAATGTCGTCTTCCTGACTATACCACTTTCACAGTATCACACACAAAAAAGACACTTCTCCATAAGTCGTTTTCTGTCAAATTAAATAGGAAACTTAGCTAGCTATTTAGTCTTTAAAGGCATGGAAGATGTTAAAATTCATAGTAAAGATATAGTTTTAAGTCATTGAAAAGGAAAGACAAACTTAATGCTAAAATTCAAGGGACATGGTTATTTTAGGAGTCTACTTTTACATTTATTGTTTAAAAAAATGCATTTCTTTTTTCCTGCCCCAAATAGCAATTTAACACTGTTTCAAAACTGGACAGTGGAGAATATTCTTGCGAAGCCCGTAATGCTGTTGGACATCGCAGGTGTCCTGGGAAACGAATGCAAGTAGGTAAGCATGAACTTTTGGGAGGAACAAATGGTTTGCAATTACAATGTGCAAGTATTTAGGGGTGGAAGGAGTAAGGGTTAGGAAAGATGAGTGATTGGAAGGATAAACTGGAGAGAATCTTTAAAACTAGCTTGACATAATGTGTTGCAAGGAGCAAATGTTGTTTCTAATCTAGCTCCCAAACAAGCCAAGAATATTTAGCATTATACTTTAAAAATTTTTGAGTTTTTCAAATAATTGTTTTGAAATGACGCTTGGCTGAACAATCTTCTTTCAAACAAAAGCCAATAGTCTTATAAATTAGTCAGGGTCAAGAACTCAGTATGGGGGTTCGAATTCCAGCTCTGCCACTTACTAGCTACACACTCTTGGGCAAATTATTTAATATCTGTGCCTCAGTCTCCCCAAAATGGAAATAGTAATATACCATCCTATAGGGTTGTTATGAGGATGAAAATAATATCTGAAAGTGTTAGAATAGCGCTGGCATGCTGTGAGCACTATGTAAGTGTTGACTATTTTATTTGTTATTAGGTTGTTGTTAATTTTCTTGATCCCCTAAAATACTATGCTTAGACTTACTGCAGAGTAGGCACTCAAAAAAGACATGTTGAATATAGTTATGGATCTAGGTTACTGTAAATGGTAGCTGCCATATATTATGTTATACAAAATAAGCTTCTTAAAATCCAATAAAATCAGTGCTCAAGAATCTTTTCAGATTATGTGAGTTCAGAGCAAACATATTATTTTCTTCATTTTATTTTTAATAATTTGGTTTAATTCTTTCTTGTGTGAAAGCGTGTGTTTTGAAAATGATTGTGTAATAGAGAGGGATGAGCTAAGATGGTACCCAATGGGGTTAATGGTCACTCAGGAGGGCTGCACCCCAAAGGAGAAGACTGAGGGCTCCCCTCAGTTCAGGAGCTTCTCCTCAGCTTTGTGGGGTCAGAAACTCATTTTTCCAGTGTGCTTAGAGGTATGCAGATACATGTGCAGTAACATATATTGTCTATGTGCAGTTAAACTCTTAGCATTTTTTTTTTTAAGAAAATATAATCTCATTAGACTTCAGGCTGTTCTTAGAATAAAATATTCAATAGTATATTCTAATTTCCACAAGTAAGTTTGAATTTCTGGTCTCTTTTAAGTTCAGAGGTACATATCCTCCACCAAATTCATTCAAGTGTTGACATTTATAGTCAAACATAAGCATTTGCTTAAATTATCAGAAACTATCTCTCTCAATGCTGCTTTGGAGTTATTGGAAAATTTCATTAGAACCCGTTTAAAAATTAACGCATTCGTCCAGTGTTTTCCTAACTTCATTCATTCACGTACCATCCTCATGGTTTTGACCATAACCTTGTACTCCCTACATTATTACTATTATTTTTTCTCTAAATGGTCATGTTTAATTATAAGGCCTAATTTAGCCTCATCTTAAGAAATAGTATCTGTGATATCATGGGTTTGACATCCTACTTACATGCATTTTTCCTAGCACACGGTAAATAAATATATAACGAATAAAATTTATGGTTTGTATTTTGCTGATAGTACTACCTTAATTTGAATATGATTTCTACATACCTACTCTTTCTGCATATAGGTTAGCTTAAAAGTTAAAATTAGTTTGTTTAATGCTCATCATTGATCCTAGGCGTTTCATGCCCTTGGTTTGGAATTTACATCTTTTGAAATACGTAAGAATTCATGAAATCTCATGTTCAGTTTTCTTTGTGAATTATCACTAATACTTGTAAGCAAAAGCAGAATCTGTTAACTGTCTTTAAGAAGTTCTTTTTGAAATATAGAAAGAAAGTAAATCATGGGTTTGTTAATTATCACAAGAAAACCCCACTCACACATAGCATTTTAGCAGTTTGGTTCCTTTCCGTTTGGTTACAATAAGGATGCCTTCTTTTTTATGATGGCTTTTCTTTTCTTCTAAAGAAAGAATGCAAAATGTTTTCATACGTGTTGCTACATCTTTCTCTTGAGCGAGGTGTAAGATGGTTATGTGACTTTGTCAATATCTCACAGTATATGGCAAATGGGATGAAACAACTTACCTTTAACTTACAGGTCTTCTAGCTTCCATTTCATTGAATAAAATAAAATTTATGTCATGACTTAGCACTTACAGGGCAAGACAGTTTTTTGTGTGTTTTTTTCTGTCAGAAGTTGCCTCTAGGTTGAATCCTTCATAGATGTCACATTCATTGACAAAATACAGTACAGTTTTTTTGTCATATAATAGCTCTTGGGTTGAACCATTCATAAATGTCAAATTCACTGACTACTAGAAATAAAATAGCAAGCACGGTTCGGTTCTCAGGAGTTTCATTTAGTTACTAATTTAATTTGCCTTAGATTGTGATTATTGTGGATTTTTTCCCTCTATGCTATTTTTTATCCAAGTAAATAAAAAGCTGATCTCATTGACCGACCAATGCTCAAGCAATTATGAACTGAGTTTATACTAAGCAACAGTTACTGTCTTCTACTCTGGTCAAATTACTAAGCCTTTCAAAAGATTTGTCATGGTTCCTTAAAAAAAAAAATCAGTTAATATTTCAGTGGTATCTGAGAAAATTAATAACACACTTGAATTAGGGAAAAATTTGCAGACCAGACATGTTTATGAAAAGCAGACTCACTTAAATAACATTTCTAAAAATAAATATTTCCCAAAATATGCAGTGCTTTAAAATATCTAAAATTACTGTTGAGAAAAATAATACCTAATATTTTCTCATTATTTAGTAAGATGCTAATTAATACTTACTTTAAAAATGGAGACCCCCCTTGAAGAACTGCTCTTTTAAAAAGCACTAACGTACACGTTAATCAATACATAGGAAGCATCTAAATGATGGAAGAGTGTGGCTCATGAAATCCTTGTGGAGAAGATTGAGAACTGTGATTCAAATTAAATATTTACATGGATTCACACATAGTGGGATCTCACACCCAGAGCATGGTAATAAATTGCATTGTATGAAGGGAGGTCATATATACAATGGCCTGTTACATAGTTCTTTCCCTAATAAAGTCACGTTCATCATTTTATTAGTGACTTGAATGAGAGTATTTTTGATGCAGTTCCCAACGGCAGAACTATTAACCTTGGAAGATTAATAATCTAATTCTTGGGCAACAATCTGTATCTGAAAAAAAACTTCACAAGTTGGTAACATAGTGATTTCAAACTTGGGCCCAAAAAATCCATTTGTATGAGCTTAGAGACTATTTAATAGCAACAGGAAAAAGCTTGGGGTAATTTAATTCACTTAAAATTCAATGGAATGACAGTTTAATGACATATACATAGTGGCATATATGTACACCCACACACAAGGCTATATAAATTCAAGAAGGAAGATCTTTCTGACAGCTTTATAGAACAGTGGCATGGGTTTTCTTTGGGGCTGAATGAGTTTCCATGATTTGTGAAATTGACACAGATGATCATATAGAAGAATTTTAAATAAAATTTTTGAGGGGTAGTAGTGGAATACTTGAACTCACTGAATTTCAAAGATCTCTTCCTATCTGATATTCAACCCAATGAATAATTACATCTCCAAATGAATGCAAGAGAATACCATACATTTTATTTCTGGACCATACGACTTTTTAAAATTTAAGAGTCTTGCAAAACTTAGTTCTGTTAACATTTTCAATAAATTGTGACCCATGTTCTGGAAGTGAGTTAGCTGAACAGGCTTCAAAAGCATGAAACTATCCATGTTTATTGTATAGCTGCAAATGGGAGCTTTGTTGAACTTTTCCTGTTTAATGGCTACATCTGTCCATCTATTTGACATGAATTCATGCATAGTGTATTTTGCATTCTAGATGATCGCAATGTAAGTGGCATCATAACAGCTGTAGTAATTGTGGCCTTAGTCATTTCCATTTGTGGCTTTGGTGTGTGCTATGCTCAGAGGAAAGGCTACTTTTCAAGTAAGTGACTTTTACCTTTCGTTGCTAGACAATTTCCTGTGGATACAGAGTTTTCTTAGTGAGATACCATTTCTCGTAAGAAGTTCTAACAAACTCTGGAGAATATTTTTCATTGCTTTTTCTGCAGTAGAAAATATCCAAGATGACATGCAGGTGAGTCATGGAGCGAACGGGGAGGAAAAGCAGAGCTTCCTCAGCCCAGTATTCCAGGAGACACCACAGAATATGCAAGAGGAACCCTGGAGTGGCATAGAGCAGTGATACTGAGACAGTCAATATAGATGGATATTTATCGTACATGTACATGTACTTAAGATCCTTTTAATTTAGGAATTGTATATCTCAACTGGTAAACTGATTTCTAGTTTTATGATAAAAATTTTATTGAAATAAATCTATGAAATGTTTTATCAGTATAGAACAGTTGAATATTAAATGTCAAATTTATCACAACTGTATTTAAAAAAGAATTGTTCAATAAAAACTAGATACCTATTATATTAGAGTTCCTTCTGAAGAAGGTTTTTAGATCTTTAGATTCAGACCTCTTATCACTCTAAATCCCCATTTGCAACAGGTTTGATGTAAATGAGTGAGATTGAAAAATAATCTGTTTTATTGTCTTAATGCATGTCTTTTCTCCCAGTCTTTAAAATTATCTGAGAGTTCAAAAGCTGCAGAACTCCATCAACTCTATTGGGAATAATGTATGAAGCAGAATTTGTTAATGGGATAATAAATTTATGACACGAACAAGTTTTAGACCCACTGTTTTTACAGTGAACATTGATTTTGCAATTTAGGTTTAAAATTTTTTTATACCAAAATAAAACTTAAATTTAAAAGGGGTTTCTAAAATACCTATAATTAGGTATTAAGTGTCATAAAATGTTTCCGTGAACACAGTTTCAAGGATATTCCCTATAATTAAGAAAATGGCTCTGTGAATTAATAATAGTTGTTCTTTTGTATGGCGCTCCAATCTAGTCCAGGGTAATTTTATGAATGAAACCAGTTGAGTCCCCCTGCTGGTCACAAGTGGAAGTACCAGACAGATAAGATGGCTCACTCAAAATTCTTGTCATCTGTGTCTTTATTTGCAAAGAATATCTGAGTATTTTTATTGAAGATGCGGTAAACAAATTTTCCTTAAAATGCTGAGTTAAAGATATGACTTGGGTATTAGTAGTTCATTAGCTAAGAATGTTATTCCCTTGTTTACCTGACAGAAAATCTATCCAAGAGAACCATTTTCTTCAACTTCAATTTTGAACAGGGGTTGTCAAAGTACAACCTGTGGACCAAATCCAGTCTGCCACATGTTTTTTATGGCCCATGAGTTAAGAATCATTTTTACAGATGAGCATTTGCAATCTATCTGATAACAGGGAATACAAACTTTGAACCCCAATGAACAGAAATGTTATCCCGCAAATAATAATTCCATTCTAATTAGTAGACCTGTACTTTGATGATTGGTATATTTTGAATTTTATCAATAAACATTTTGGAAGTTTGTTTTCTCTCTTATTACATGATAACCTACATAGTATCCTCAATTTTATCTCATGGCCCCAAAGCCTGAAATATTTGCAATCTGGCCCTTTACAGAAAAAAATATGCCAATGCTTGATTTAGAAGGTACAAATGCCAGCAAGTGAGAACCAAGTTTGAGAAAAAAAAAAATTAAGCTTAAACTCAGTTTTATATGAACCTGTCATACCATATGAACTCTTGTATTAATGATATATACTTATTCTTTTGTAGAAGAAGCCTCCTTCCAGTAAGTATGCTTTCTTAAAATGCATGCCTTTATCCCCTAGCAAAAAATTTTCTGTTACTCATCTGTTTAAAGTCCAAAGTGGGAAGTTGAGTTATTTGTGAAGGCTTTTAATCTATGGGAGATGACTCAAATTCATCAAGAAGTACATCCCACCTCATGCCTGCCTACTTGTCAATGCTGTTTAATTACCTGGAGAACAAATACAGCATTAATTTGACTTCGTAGGCATTTCCATAGTACCACTTTAAAAAACATATTTGCTGTAATTTGCTAAATTGAAAATTTTCAAATAAAATTTTACCTAACAGTCATTTTTCCATTTAATGAAACACCGATTCTGTGCCCAACACTGTCCTAGGGACTGGCGATACAGCAGTGAACAAAACCGGTCAAAAACCCTTCTGCTTTATGGAGCTTACCTTCTAGTAGAGAAAGACGGGAAGGTAAACAAATGTGTAAACTCCACAGTACGTCAGATTACGAGAAGTATCATGGAGAAAAAGAAAGCAGGTTAGAGAAGAGAGAATGCATGGGGGAGGAGTGGAGATTGCCCTTGTACGTGGGGTGTCCAGGATGCCTCGTTAATGAGGTGATGTTTGAGAAGGAGCCGAAGGAGCAAGTCATGTAGATATCCGCAAGAAGAGTGTGCAAGCCCAGGGGAGAGAACAAATGGAAAGACCTCGAGGCCAGGCATGTCTGGAGTATCTGAGGAATACCAAGGGGACCAGTGTGACTGAAACAGAGTGACAACAATGAAAGAGAAGACAAGTGCCCAGAACCAGTAGGGGCCAGATTATACGGAGCCCCTTCTAGGCAGGTGTAAGGAGTTTGGCTTTGGTTCTGAGTAAGATGGGAAGTCATTGGAGGGCTTTGAGCCGAGGAGTAGCCTCATCTTACTTAATTCTAGAAGCTCACACTGGCTGCTTTGTTGAGAATAAACTATAAGGTGACAAAGAGTAGAGAAAGCAGGGTGACCAGTTAGGAGACTAGTCAGTAATCTAAGATGAGGAAAACAGCAGCTGGTTCCAAAGCGGTGCTTTGGAGATGTTGAGAAATGATAGGATTCTGGATATGTTTTTAACAACATGCTGATTGATTGAATGTGGGTTTTGAGAAAAAGAGAAATCAAGGATCGCTACAAAGCTGTGAGAAGGATGGAGTTACCTTTTTGTAAGTGTACAAGATTTGAGGAGAAGCAGGTTTGAGAGTGGTGATGGGGTAGGTGGGGGAGCTCTGGAGTGTTTTGGAATTTTCATATCTGAGTCGCCTATTACACTTCCAAGTATATAGAGATAATCAGTAAGCGACTGAATACATGAATCTGGGGTTCAGGGAAACATCGTAAGTAGAGTTAGAATTTAGGAGTCATTGATGAATGGGATCACCAAAGTCCCCAGGTTATGCACACTTGACTTGTGTCTGTCCTTGTATGTACGGAATTGGCACAGCAACTTTGAGTCTGTGGGCATTCCCTTCTACTCTCAGCTGCCGTGGCTTCAGATACTTTCTCATCTCCCAAGTCCTTTGAAAACTTAGCTGCCATTGGTTTCCTGTTCCCAGACTTGCTGCTCAGTGCTGATCTGGGATCCTCCTAATAGTTCAGCACAAGCCTAGGATGAGGTTCAAGTTCTCAGGACTAGCAGTAACCAAGGGGGTGAGTTCAGAAGAGCAGAGTAGCCTGAGAGTTAGCCCCACCCGCTTCCTGACCGAGGCAACTGTGAGGATTTCCACCTTTATTAAGCTGGAAAGTAAGTGGAGGGTTTTGAGCACAGAAGAGGAATCCTCTCATCTATGGGAAAAGGCTGGCATGGCTGTGGTGAGGGAGGTTATTCTTCCCTTCGTTCACAGTGTCTGCTATGAACCCAGGCAGCAATCTGGGAGGCAGTATCTTTATTCCTACGTACGTCTCCCCTTTGTCAAATCCATGGCTCTCAAAATGTGTCAGACAATGAACTGGATGTTATATTAGTTTGTCAGGCTGCCATCACAAAGTGCCGTAGACCAGGTGGCTTAAAAAACAGAAGTTTGTTTTCTCACAGTTCTGGGGGCTAGAAGGCCAGGATCAAGCTGTCGGCAGAATTGGTGCCTTTTGAGGGTTCCGTCTGGGCCTCTCTCCTTGGCTGACAGGTGGTCTTCTCCTTGTTTTCATCTCTTCTTCCCTCTGTCCGTGATTATGTGTAAATTTCTTCTGACTCGTATAAGGACACCAGTCATATTGGATTAGAACCCATCCTAATTTCCTCATTTTAATTTAATCACCTCTTTAAAGACCCTATCTCCAAATACGGTCATATTCTGAGGTACTGGGTGTTGGGACTTCAACATTTGAATTTGGCGGGGCGGGAAGGACATAATTCAGCCCGTAACAGATGATTGGAACCTTAGTCACCACATAGAACTTTTTTCCCATGGAAAAAGTGAAATTTGAGATTATAATCTCAAGCTTTCAAAATGTTAAATGTTACTAAATTGATAAAAGTTCATAAATCTGTTTTGCATATTCCACAAAAATCTTTAGTGGACAATCAGATACCCTAGGCTACAATTAGATACCAGGACTTCACACACACTGATTATTTTGTTGCATGGCTTTCTCTGTGAACATTGTCTATAAGAAATTCAGTTAGGATTGCTGGCTTTTTTTGTACCTGGCTGAGATAAATGTTCATCTTCCTGCTGAGAAAAATCTATGGAGGTAACATTGACTAAAAGAAGATATGTATTTCAGAATTGGAAGTGATAATGTAGTAAATATTTTCTTTTATATTCCACAAACAGGAAGAGTAGTTCTGCATCTAAAGACACTACGAGTGAAAATGTGAGTATTTTTAAAGCATATTTATAGAACGGATGTGTCTAGGGCATAGGGCAAGGAAATGCAGTAATTGTGTGGAATTGATGGATTTTCACTTTCAATATACTTTGTACTAGTGTCTACCGCTGGTCTTTAGAAGGAGCTAATAAATGTTAGCTTCCATCCACTGTCTGGGATGGCATGATGAAGAAAGGAGGCTTTACCACACCATTATTTTTTCTCATGGTGTTTTCTAATATTAGTCAGCCTCTTAGTGTCGTTGGGTCTGGCATTATCAGCTCCAGCTTACAGACACGAACATTAAGACACAAATTCTTTCAAAGGATTCCAGTGGCCAAGCTGAGAGCCAGATACCTTGACTTTGCCAGCTTGACCAAGCAGATTGCTTTTGCAGATCTGTGGTTCCAGGACCTTCCTTTGGTTATTCAGAGCACTTAGAAATTTTCAGGATGTGGAATACCCTCTATTGCCGAAGGAGCATCTCAGAAATCCTTGAACAGATGCAGCTATTATCTCTCTCAGATGGTTAAGGGAATATAATTTAGACCTTTGGATCCTGGTGTGCTTTTGCGTTCATAAACACGACAGTGAAGCAGTAAACACCATCATTGCTCAGGTTATGTGCTCTTTGGATGAATATTCAACCTTGTAGATTGTTTTTCTGGACTGTAGTGTGTGGAGATGGTGAGGTGTCCCATGTTTTTAGAAGCCTAAGCCCTTTTTCATGAAATGGAGCACTGGTTCTCTGAATTCCTTACGGCTTTATGGCAGGAATTCTCACAGATTTCCTTTTTTTACTAGAGTGGGGTGGGGGCATGGACATCAGTATTTTAAACACTTAAGTGATTCCTATGGACACTAATAGTGAAGACCCATGTACTGCTCCATAGCACTTTTTCTGTTAAATCTCTTTTTAATTATCTACTCCAGAATCTGTCACAGAAGTCACTTTATTTTGTAGTTTACTACACTGAAAGCATATTATTCTCTAATCAGCAGGCAAGCAATATGTAACTCCATATTTGTTCCTACAACTTGTGGAAAATATTCCTTGAATGAAATAAAATAATCTCATCCCATCAAACAGGAAGAGATACTTTGTGGCCGAGGTGGAAGAAAAAAAGCCTTTTACTTTTTGTCCCCCTCTCAGTTGCTCTCATCAGCTGAGAGCTAGAGTCTCCAATTCTAGTTTTGCCCTAGAACAGGGTTTTTCAACCTAGACACTATTGACATTTTCTTATATTTCTCATATAAGAAATGACTATTTATCATTCTTATATAATGAATTCTTATAATTTCATGTAATTCTTCATTGTGGGGGGCTGTCCTGAGCACCAGAGAACGCTTACCAGCACCCCTGACCTCTACCCACTAAAGGCCAGTAGCATACTCCTCCTGGCAGACAAAACTCTCCTGCTCTAATTCCCACTCCTATTTTCTTACTCTTTAGGCAAAGTTTCAAAGACTGTCGCTCCTAGTATAATTACTTAATTCCCCATAACACAGATTTAATTAAATATATGTTGGTTTGTACTTGTAAGATTCTTATAGGGGATGTAGCTTTATACTCACAGGATTTATAATATTTCTTTAATTATGAATTAATATTTAAACTTGATATTTCTTTCTTTTCCTAGGATTTCAAGCACACAAAATCCTTTGTAATTTAAAAGAATTCCACCTTTGAGATATACCAAAACTACAGTGGTTATACAAGTTATTAAAAGAAAAAAAAACTGCTTTGTCTTACATTTGCAAAGAGGTACATGGAGAGATAAAATTGGTATTTCATCATACTTTTTATGACCACTCAATCACTTGAAGTTGTTAAACAAATTGTCTGTCAGCACCTAAAATACAGTCTGGCTTCTTGTGTCTGGGCTAAGTTAAAAGAAACAAAATACTCTGTAATATTCTGAGGTTTGTGCAATGTTAAATGTCCTAACTTCTAGAGAAAGTTACTGCGATGTCATATATTGATTGTGAAATTAATCCACCTAGCATGCAAATATAAACTGCATGCAACCTCTGTGCAAAAGTCTGGTTTAGAAGGTTCAGAAAATACTCTGACAGACGCAAAAGGAACCTCTGGTCTCATTTCCACCTAAATCCTCTTTTCTCCCCTAATATAATCCTTCTTCTGCTGCTCATTTATCACTGACATCCACAGAAGGGATGTGGCGGGAGTGGGTCTTACACCCAAGGATTTGCACTTTGTTTACCTTCATTTCTGAGAACCAAAAGCAACATGGAGAGAAATACCTAACGACCAGAGCTGACTCACCTGGTGTGTGCCATTGATTTCTTCATTAAACATAATTTTGAGAGAAACCCAAGTGTCTTATTTCACCCCCATAGCTGCTTGTTGCTATTTCCTTACCCTAAGAACCCTCTGAAGAGGATCAGTGACCTTGACATTGGAATTTGACAGTGGAATTTGACATTGGAGCCTACCCACAGAACCCTGCAGAGACCTTCCCTTCAGCATGGTAACTTCACATCTCTGTATAGGCCAAGTCCCCTGCTCTTATTTACGGTCAGTGGACTCCCAATCTGGCTTATCACAAAGCCAGGGGCACGGAGGGAAGAAGTGGTTGTGTGACAGGTAAAATGAGTTGAGTTCACGGTGGCTCCCTGCACTTGGCGACCCTCTTGCTCCATAGAGGGTACAGGAGAAATAGTGGCTGAAATGGAAAATGGATCTAATCATCTGGTTTCTCAGCGGATTCCCAGGCCTCCAGCTAGGGTTATAAAGTGTCAATTCCAACGATCCATTTAATAGTGAGAGCAGCCAGACCATGTTAAAGGCATTATTATTTATAACTTATTTTGATTATTCATATTAAACACAAAATATGGCGAGGGCATTTCCAGTTCTGGGCAAATTGGATGAAAAGGTCACTTGCTACCTTTGAAAACTTTGAACATGGTTAAGCTGATTTTCAAGGAGTCCATTCTTTTTGCCCAACAGGCAAAGCAAATCCTCAGGATTCACTGGACAAACAAACGCATTAAGCACTCACCAAGTATCTTGCATGCACCTGGACACTGGGTCACTGGGAAGACACCTGTTGTCAGACTGTCCCCTCATGCTTGTCTGTTGCATTCAATACTTCTCACCAATCCCCTTCAAACATTTTCCATAAAGGGCCAGATAGCAGGTATTTTAAGCCACACAGGCAATATGGCCCATTATAACTACTCAATTCTACCACTGTAGCACAAAAGCAGCCATGGACAATAAAGAAATGGTCATGTTTGTGTTCCAATAAAACTTTATTTATAAAAACAGTAAGCAGACAGAATTTGGCCCACAGTTTCCCAACCCCTGGTGGTGAAACATGAAAAAATACCAATCTATAAGCTTTTGTAAGATATTAGGCTAAATGTTGCCCATGCTTTGACTTGCTTTGGTTTGAGGAATGCTTTCCTCTTGCATTGCCAAGTGCCAAGGGGATATGTGAGTCTCAAAGATAACTTTTCAGGCATACCTACTAGCACACAAGACCAACTTCAATTTAAATGACAAATCCATTTTGTGGGGAAAAAATATGTAGTGCCTTAGCTTTACTAATAGATGAAAGCTTCTTAGCCATACAGGCCAGAGGATTCACCATATACAGTGTTAACATCTAACACTTCATGTCAAATAATAGTAAACGTTATCTTAAAATACTGTATACAGCTAAATAAAAATTGCTGTGTGAAGAATGTTTTCACTCACACAAAGGGTATAGTACTGAGCACTCATTTTCCAATTATTAAAAGTATATCTGCCTGTGCCTGGGCTTGTGTTTCCAATTGCTTTTATTTGAGGGACTTGAACAGTAACAATTGGTAAAATCCCATTATAATTCTTAGAACATTTTGATTTTATTTTCCTACAGTGAAATTGTTGTATAAGGAATAGGGCTTTAGAATCTTTAATAGAAAGTTTTGTTTTAAAATTATTGTTGCTGTTATAAACTAGGTTTATTTTTAGTTGGGGGTTTAACCTAAATCTGGAACGATTGGTTGTTTTTCAATACAGCTTTGTAAAAAACTTCATCTCACATATGGTTTTATTAAAGTTTACAATAAAAATAGCTGAACTTTGTTACACTTTTTAGCCCCATTTAACAGTGCAGGGGAAGAGTCATCCACCAATTGTTAATAAAACCCAGGAAACTACACCCTCTTACCATCTGTAGCTACAAGGCTAGTTCTTTAGCTGCCTGAGATTAACATCTCATCTCTCAGTCTGGATGCCTGCCAACCTCTCAAATGAGTGTAAAAAAATAAAAGAAAAAAAAATTCTGAAAATAAAAAGCCACAACTATTTATTGACCACTTTATGTATGTTACAGGTAGGGGTAGATGGAGGAGAGGGTCATAAAATCTCATTCATCTCAACAATATTATAAAGTGGGCAGTGTGGCGATTTTACAGCTGAAGAAACAGACTGAGGATCAGTGATTGCCAAGTTCACAGAGCTAAGTGAAGAATCAGGGTCTAATGCCCCAGGTCCATCTGATAACAGGGTATTTCCCACTAGATGTTTTGTCTCTGTGCTCCACTTTCCTTCTAGTAAATTCTCATTCTGTGGTACCACACCTTCCCTTCATCCTTAGTCATCTCTGGCCCATCTACCTCTTCCTAGTCTGTCTTCCCTTTCTCCCCTACCTAGTCTAACAGCCATGATGGGCCATTTCAGTCTCATCCACTCTCCCCTCACCACAGATGCCCAACTCGAATCTTTTTGAATACTGAAGCTAACATGATGAATACATTTAAATTATATCACTACCACTACCACCCTTCCTATCTCTAAATCTCCCCATCTTTAACCTCTCATTTATTCTTTGGCTCCATCATTCATTAACACATTTGATGATTGTCACAACTTTTTATCTCAGGTATTTGTTACTATCTCTCCTTTTTTCTGGGAACTTCCTCCCTAAAGTACCCTCTTAGTCACTATTTCAATCTCTTCTGTTCTAAAGGCTTCTTTGCCCTCTCATCTCTCCCTTCGCCCACCCCATGAATCAGTTACTGCCAGATTACCCTCTAAAACAATGTCAAGTCCTCTTTTCTCCCTTCCCCTTGCTAAAAAACCTTTCACTCTTTTCTTTACATAGTCTTATTACTGAAGTCTAAACTCTTTAGCCTGGAATTCAAGGCCTCCCAATCAGTATCTAATAAATGCTGAGTTATTTCTTTAAAATCAAAAGAGCACTTGTCAAAGGGCAATTTAAAAAGTATTGATAAAATTTCTCCATCGATTTAGTTGGAATATTAATATTGTATTCTGGTTACTACAATCCCGTTCATTTATTATGCAGTTAGACAAATTATTGCTCCACGAATTAAGGCTAGACAGAAATTATTCTTCTTATTCAACTCCTTTTAGTTATTAGGTGTTTACATCCACATAGTTCTTAAAAAGATCTTAAAATATTTTCCAAATTTTCATGTTTTAAAATTTAATTTTCTTGTTCTATAAGTGTTTGGGACGATTTTAGTAGTAACAACTGACCAGGAAATTCAAGGTAAACTATAAACTCTTATTTGTTGATACTTTCTATTTAATCTTGTTTATTTTTAATACATGCCATTATTTTTATTTGACCAAATTTGAAAAAAATGTACTAAGACATACTAGAGTATAAAATATCTACTTTCTATTAAGAAAATGCTCTCAAAACAAGTGAATACTTGTGTCAGCAACGGACCTATTTAACTTCTCTAAGACTGAGGGTAGACTGTTTTAAACCTACATTTTATGATGTTTTCAGCATTGAATGTGCTTTAAGTGCTTCTTAAAGGTGGTGTAAAAACTGAGATTTTTCTATGATCTGCAGTTAGATTAGCATCAGTAAGTAAATCAAACAAGTGTGGCGAGGATGTGGAAAAAAAGGGAACCCTCATGCACTGCTGGTGGGATTGTGAATGGGTGCAGCCACTATGAAAAAGGAAACATTTTTAAAGAAAACCTTTAAAGGCTTACTAAGACTGGTCTTCATTGACATACGTCAGAGAGATTGTCAGATATAAAAAGGCACAGATGTTTTCCTTCTTCTTTTAATATGTGAGAACTATCTAGTTATTGAAATTTTGACGTGCCTGCTATGCCACTCATCCAGCTTGTATCTGCTGGATCTTCCTTCACTTGGGCAAAATACAGCTTAATCTTTTAAAGGGAAGTTCCTTGGGAGAACCTTCCTCCCCACCAGGCACTAGCCTGCCCTCCTCTGTACAGCACTGTAACAGACTGCAACCATAAACTGTAACGGAAGAAAAGCAAAGACCTGGGTTACTGGATAAAAGCGCTTAATACAAGAGGAGATGGAAGTTAAAACAAAATGGATACTCCTGTCCGTGTTCAAAACGACACTTGCATTTCCTGAAAAAGCTATGAAAAGGATTCACTAACCCTTCCTCTTCTGGTGTAAAAACATTCCTTAGGTCGGGCTGGCTCCCCTCAGGCAGCAGGTCTCCACAATGAAAAGTGTAACCTGCACTGAGAAGAATCTGGCCGTCAACATGCAAGTTGTACTTACTTTACCCAAGTTCTCCATCTGCTTTGTTATCACCAAACGGGAAGATTTAAGAACAATGCTAAACACAATTCAACATACTCAAGCATATACCCAACATCACCAAATTTATTTGGAATCAGAATTAAACGAACAGTTGGCAGTTGTGAAATGTATGTTTATTCTGATACTTCTGATCAGTTGTACAACTTGTTTAGGACAAATTACCAGATAAATTTTACATCATTTCTTCAGGCCTGGGGTTTATCAATGACTTCAAATTTGGGATCTAAGAAGAAAAAAAGGTTCAAGCTTAGCCATACTGCAATAAAACACATTAATCGAGAGGGCTTCAATGTTTAACTCATCAATCTTCTGATTTTTCTTTTTGTAGTGAATATCTACTGTTTCTAAACATCTATATGGAAATATAACGATTGATAATGATTTATTCAGCACCTATGATGAGCCAGACTACTGACTTTAGGTCAGGACCTATTAACTATAGGTCATTTAACTACAACCATCTGATGAGGAAGAGCTTATGATTCTCCCCAAGCGTCAGATGGGAAACAGGCACCAAAGAATTACCTACGATCACACACTTCCTAAGTGGTATTGTCAGGATTCAAGATGAGGGAGTTTGATTTCACCATTTAACCTCTATGTTATGTGGTCTCTTATACCAAGAGCAAATGTTTATCCCAGAGCTTCCAAGCACACATAACTGTCCCAATAAATATACATGTAACTGTCATTTAATCCTCTAAACAATCCAAGTAAGTATAAAAAAAGTACAAATATTTTCCATTTAAAATGACCTCCCACAAGAATGAATCCATGATTAAAGAGACTTACCTTCAAATTTGAAGTCAGGGAACGTATTCATGTCTGCTTTACCATACATTTGCTTAAGCTTAAAAAGCTCCCTCTCCAAATCCTGCTGATATTCTGGACCAGTATCAACAGGTCCTCCAGACGACCTGTGTGTAAATGAGCAAGTAAAAACTCATTTTATGCACTAGTTTACAAAACCAAAATTGCTTTTCACCATCAAGTTTCAACAGATCTTTTAAAGAAATTCATGTAGGGAAATACCATGTTTCCCCGAAAATAAGACCTAGCCGGACAATCGGCTCTAATGCAACTTTTGGAGCAAAAATTACTATAAGACCCGGTATTATATTATGTTATATTATACCCGGTCTTAAAGTAAAATAAGACCGGGTATTATAGTAATTTTTGCTCCAAAAGATGCATTAGAGCTGATTGTCTGGCGAGGTCTTATTTTTGGGGAAACATGGCATAAACTTTTCCAGAAGAAAACAAGTATTTCCACTTGAATTTCAATTCAAACTATTTTAATATGACAAGGCTTCACATAAATGAGACAGCATCAAACAAACCTCTAACAGTCAAGGACTGTTAGCATCAAGGATACTTATCAAGTCAGTTTCTCTCTCAGGGTCTAAGCTGCAATGAGGAGCAACGGCCAAGTCCATGGGCTCTGGAGTCTCCGACTACTTCCGGCTGAATGTCAGCTCTACTAACTGCGTAAACTGGAGTGAGGCAGGATGCACTCTGAACTGCAGTTTCCACATCTGAAACTCAAGGTCGTCCCTAATGGTGTTCAGAGCATTATAAAGACAACGCACATGTACCACTTGCACAGTGCCTGGCACACAGTGAGCACTCAGTGCTATTACTATTATCTGACTGAAATTAGCCACCACCCAATGGCTTTTTTAAAAAGATCTTCGTAACTTTAAGTCTCCATAATAGGGGCCTAACAAAGAAACAAATTGTTTCCCACCCTTCAGAAATTTTGCCACTTAGAAGAAAAAAGTAACACGTTTATAAACATTTATGCTGTAAGGGAGTCATGAGCTTCAAAGACATAGTTTAACAAAAAGCTCCTCAAGTTGAGAGCACTATTGCTGAGTTAACCAGAAAAAAATTCATTTAAAAAAAGTGGCATTTGTGACAAATCATGCATTTGGGTCCAATTTTAATTTGACATAGCCTAAGTCTGAAAAAGCAAAGATGTGGAGGTGGGAAATCACTGGCTGTGTGTGGGGAGTACTAAGTAGTCTGGATGGCAAAGCGAGAGGGATCCAGATCACAGGAGGCCCAAAATGTTCAGCCTGGGAGTTTGTATGTCATTTGCCAAGCAATACAATGACAAAATTAGAGTTGTGCTCTGGGAAGATAAATATAGCACCATGGACCAGCAATGGAGCCAGTTAGCATACTTAATTCTTTGCACAAATTCTTCTGTGACTGTCATGTTATTGTCTGCCTATCACTGAATAATAAACAAAAAAAATTTACAACTGAAAATTCCGTCAAGGGTAATAATATTTTCACACATCTATGAAAAAGGCAAAGGGTCTTACTTATGTGACAGAATTTCCACACAAAAAATACAGAGAATTCTGATTTAAGAACTTACTAATGATATTTCTTGGCATGGACTCAATTTCCTTCTAGACTGGCATATACAATGAAACTTCTGTGATCACAGAAATGCTCTGTATCTGTGCCGTCTAACATGGTAACCACTAGTCATAGTAACTAGAGAGCACTAGAAACGTAGCTAAGGCAACTGAGAAACTGAAGTTTTATTTAAACTGAATTGTAAGTAATCAGAATTTGAATAGTCACATGTGAAAAATAGCTCTACTGAAATAAACAGTGCAATTCTTCATAGAGCCTTCAACATACACTTTGATGACTGTCGAGCTCTGGGATCCACAAGCTTTACCAACTGCTTTGAGAAGACCTAACCAGTCTCACACTGGTTTCTAAAAGATGATGGCTGATACAACTTTAGTATATACTCTTACGACAGAAAGGGGGCAGAAATCATCTGCCTCTTCAGCTGACTATAAGTCTCCCAGCCCATCTTGTTTATTATTATATCCCCAGGCTCTAGCATGGTGACGGGGACAAAGTAGTCACTCCAGGGAGACTTGTTTATTTCACTTAAAAAATACTAGGCACATTCATTTATTGAATCACTTGATCTTTATAACAGCCTATGAAACAAGTACTGTTATCGTCATTTTATGTATGAGGAATCTGAGGTACGGAGGTTAAATAACCTCCCAGGGTCATAGAGTTAAGAAGTGGCAGAGCTGGGTTCCAGCCAGCATCCATGCTCAGAGCACTTCTCCATGCTGTTGTCTGCACAAATGAATGCAGCAGACTCCTTAGATGCTGGGTATACCTAAGTATTGACTTATATGACAGGCTTTTAAGGACAGTTAAAATGCAAACAGCATCAGTACCTCCGGACAGAAGACACTCAAATTCCTCAACCAGTCCTGCACACCTGCTTATTGCATAGTGTGACTGTAGGCAAATTCTAACCGTTAGCCTAGTTTTCTCATATATAAAATGGAGATAACATCAATAAGGTTGCTGAGTTCCATAACAATGTCTTCATTTTAATCCCTTCATTCTCTCCCTCCTTAGTTTTTGAGTAATGACAAAACCTTGTTAGTCACCCAGTCTCAAAAGTCTCAGTATCTTGACTCTTTCACTTTTATATCCCCACTGCTATAAACACAAGATTCTCATCAACCAACGCTTGGATTACTACATTTTTCTAACATGTTTGTTTTCCTTCTTTTCTCATCCCAATTTCCCCAATACACTATGATTAAAATTATCTTCCTAATACAGAGTAATTTTGTTCCACCCCACCATTCTACTCAAAAACTTTTAATTGATGATAAATGCCTTTGATAAATCTTGATTGTCAAGTCTATAATCAGGGCTTCCATAATCCCTCATTCTAACCCCATGTTAGCCTTACTGCTCCCTAACTCCTCATACACTCTACAGTCCTGGGAAATAGCACGACACAATTTCCCAAATATGCTCTCTGGTTTTCATGTCTTAGCTCACACCATTCTTTATTTGTGTTTTAAATTAAAGTTTATTAAGGTAACAATTGTTAGTAGAGTTACATAGATCTCACGCGATTGTTTCCTCCTAAAAGATACCCTCCTCCGACCCCCATTTATCTAACATTCACACCAACTGTAACTGGGGGTAGACCCCTGGGTTTATCTGTTGATTTCTTTCTGTGGGTTTCAAGCTATAAGCAAAATCGTGAGTAAATTCTTCACTTTTTCTTTTTTTCAATTGGGGAATATTGGGGATCAGTGTTTCTCCTGGGCCCATCAGCAATAAGTAATTGTCCTTCAATCTAGTTGTGGAGGGCACAGCTCAGGTCCAAGTCTAGTCACCGTTTTCAATCTTTAGTTGCAGGGGGCACAGCCCACCATCCCATGTGGGAATTGAACGGGCAACCTTGTTGTTTAGAGCTCATGCTCTAATCAACTGAGCCATCTGGCCTCCCCTCGCTTGTTGTCGTCAATCTAGTTGTGGAGGGTGCAGCTCACTGGCCCATGTAGGAATCGAACCAGCAACCCTGTAATTCAGAGCTCTCGCTCCAACCAACTAAGCCATCTGACCGCCACTTCATGGTTTTTTTTAAATTAGAACAATGATCCAAAGCTGTCCATGACATTCTCAACAGGGATGAACGACCTCAAACACTGCCTTCAAATCCAAGATAAAACATTCACTCTTATAACACACTCTCTAAAATGCCTCCAGCTAGAAAGGAGCAGTTCTTCCTCTGAACTACCCAAACATTCAAAGTGCCAATATCTCAGCATTTAATCCACTTTATCTTATAGCTTTCTAAACTTGCTTACAAGCTTTCTACAGCTATCAAATATTAAGAATATTGAAACGTAGCGTGGCTTCTTTCTTTGTAGCCCAGTGTGCTTTGAATATGGTAGACAACTAAATAATTAAAAACAAAACAAACAAGCAAATTTAACTATGAACTATAAATAAATTTATGTGTAATACTTTTCCAAAAATTTGGGGGCTGAATTTGATGATGGCTAAGGTCATCATTCATCTCCAAAACTGTATGGTTCTGTAACCAAGTTTTTCCTGCACTTGCCTTATGCCACTTCAGAGTCTTCTGTCCTTTGATATTCCCAGAAAGATATATGTATGAAAAAGGCATTAAAGAAAAAATGCTATGTTTAACATTTCCCCTAAATCATGATGTCACGGAAAGGGCACTAAATTGAGTTAGAATATTTTGATCATATATTTTTCCCCCAACTAGTTTAATGACTTAAAGCTAATCAATGTCTAAAAGATTTAGTTTTTTCAAATAACAGTAGTCCCCCGTTATCTGTGGTGGATACATTCTGAGACCCCCTCCGTGGATGCCCGAAACCGTGGATAGCACCGAACCCTATACATAGTTTTTTCCTATACATACATACCTATGATAAAGTTTAATTTATAAATTAGGCAAAGAGATTAACAACAATAATAAAATAGGAAAATTATAATAATATACTGTAATAAAAGTTATGTGAACGTGGTCTCTCTCTCTCTCTCTCTGATAACTGATCCGTAACTGAGACGACTACTAAGTGACTGACTGGTAGGCAGCATATACATCATGGACACACTAACAAAGGAATGATTCACACCCTGGACCTGATAGATCAGGGCAGCAAGAGATTTCATCACGTTACTCAGAATAATGTGTAATTTAAAACCATTTATTTCTAGAATTTTCCATTTAATATTTTGGACCTAGGTTGACTGCAGGTAACTGAAATCACAGAAAGTGAAACCATGCATAAGGAGGAATTAATGTATAACTCCTAAATGAGTTACAAGATCCTATGTACTTCTATGAATTGACTCTATAATAAATGACATTATAATAAGGATACATCTTAAATGACAATAGATTTAATGGGACTCTCCCTTGGAACCCACATAAAAAAGATAAAATTTGGGACTTAAAAAAAATCAAGATCTTATTTCCTTCTTTTAGAGCACCTCATGAATCCTGTTAGGAATCACCAGCTCAGTGAAGGTCTTAGACACTTTCAAACACCAAGTAATTTTTTAATTACCATCTCAAAACTTACATACTTTTAATATTTACATTTACACCATGGTTGATTATCTACCCACTTACTGTCGCTTAGTTCTGTATTCTCTAATCTTGTCCACGAAGAGTTTCTGTACAGGATCAAGTTCCTTATTAAATGCCACTGCTGTAACACCAACATTCCTCCTCAAATGGACTGAGACTGCAGACTGAATGATAGAGGAGAACCTGAAGAGCCTCTGAAGAATCATGGTGATTCTGTTACTGAAAACAAGCAGCAGAATGTTCATATTCTTTAATATGTATGTAATTGTAAAGTGCCTCTAAATACATTATAGTGGAAATGTAATTCTACTAATTGCAACAGAACTTAAAGCACATCAAAACTCAGTGAATGCTAAGAACAGTCATGTGACCATAGCTCCATTCCCCCCTCCACTCCTCACTGCAAGTTTTTATTTCTTAACCAAAGGCTCTGGGACCTAGAAACAGTTAGGAACTCGGGCCTGTGTATGGCTCCACTAGGGTGAGATGCAGAAAGAAAACACAACATATAGGAGGGGTGTTTCTTCTCCACGAACTTAGCCTTGGACCAGAGGAAATAGTCAAGCTGCGATGTTAGAAAACTGCCCACACCCAGCAGGAAAAGGACAAGCCTGGCCCCAAAATAAACGTGCTATGTTTCCCCAACCCCCCCCCCCCAAAAAAAAAAAGGCCAAAAGAGGGCTGGGCAGGAACACTAGAGACAGTTGCCTCAGCCAGGATACTCTGCAAGTTTCTACTTCACAGACCCACAGGGGAAGAAACTGCTGTGCCTGTTAAAATGGCAGGATTCAAGGCATCCTGTAACAACCAAATCTAAGTCCAAAAGAACCAGAAAGGAAAAATAGCAACCAGCCCAAGGGAACCCACCAACAAGAGAAAATCAAGGGGTACAACCTAATCAGTGAAAACAGAATTTGTAAAGGAGGTGAAAATCTGATTTTTAAAAATAAGGACTTAAAGACTTCCAAGTCCTTCAACTCCTTGAAGCTAAAAGACATGATTTTCTAACTAAAAAATTTCAGGAGATAAATTAGAGGATGATCTCAGTTAAGACCTCATTTAGTGTCTTGAAAGATCAAAGGTAAAAAAAATTCCAAATTACAACAAATACTATATAAAAACAGGAATTCCAAAAGAAAAGGGATAAGGAGACCATAAGTAATTGGAAGAAATTTCCCTTGGATTAAGAAAGACAGTGTATTAAAGTGAAAAGGCTTACCAAACCCTATTTTGGAATGGTGATAAGATTCATACCTCAATATAGCCTTATAAAATTTCTAAACCTTCATGTGACAATCTGACATGTTACCATGACTTCCATGCCCCCCCCAAATTACCTAATAATAACAATAACAATACTCATCATCATACTAATTCTGGACTTCTGTTAAGTTATACCACTACCGCTCAAAGTGTGGTCCGTGGACCAGTGGTAGTATACAAATTGTGTTTCTGGTCTACAGTAATACAAAAATTGGGAATAAGCATTTAGAAACCTTTAAGCAATTTGACAGAATAACATATTACTGTTAAATTTAATAATAAACAATTAGAGTTTGTATTTCGTGTCTTCATTGTTTTGTCTTTCAGCTCATTTTTCTGATAATTTATTTTTATTGCATTCTTCAAAAGTATCCACAGGGTTGGGGGGCAAACGGCCCTTTTCCAGCGAGTTTGAGAAGCACTAAGCTAGAGGATAGTAGAGTAGCACTGTGCTTCTCAAACAGAGTGGGGGTCTCCTCCAGGAGATATCTGACAATGTCTGAAGACATTTCTGGTTGTACTGAACGGCGTGTTACTAGCTTCCAGTGGGTAATCACTAGGGATGCTGCCAAACATCTTATAACAATCACAATAATAACAGCCTTCCCACAACAAAGAATTATCTGGTCCAAAATGTCAATAGGGCCAAGGTTGAGAAGCCCTGGAATAGCAACTAAAAACTACCCAAAGAAATCCAACAATCAACAAAATACCCTTTACCAGCCAGGGTGAAAGCACACTATCTGAAAAAATTAAAGAATCCATCATATGTCATTCTTAAACCCCGCCAGAGAAAAACACCCGAGAAAAGACTCCAAACAAAAAACAAATGACTTTAAGGTGCTACTTATTATCATTCCCATTTTACATACAGAAACTGAAATTTAGATGTAAATCTCAACCAGGTGAAAGGTTACACAGTCGAATCTGACTGACACAAATATATTTTAAAAATTGTGCAACCTGATGTGTATTTCCCCTTCTGGCAACGTAAGGACATGCTTAACACTCAGCAATAATATCATCTAACCTTTGTTTAGCCCTCAGTATTTCACAAAGTATTTCCATATTCTCCTTGTACCCTATGGCACTACTGTTAAAAATCAGAGAAACGTGTTATTTCTCCTGTAACAGATAATAAAACTATGTCTAAGGAAAGTTATCAAATTGCTCACGTTCCCAGTTAATCTGCTCTACGTCTGATTGATTGCAATCATGTTATTCCTACTGCAACATGGTGCAATAACGACTGACCAGCCAAAGGGTAGCCCTGTCGCTGCCTCCTTAAAGCATATTCCTAAAGTCAATTTACAATCCACCTAACTTGACCTGCTGTATTTCCCTCCTGGAAACCTTGTTCGCATGCGCACTCTGGCTTCTCCCGTAGGTCAAGCACGCACCCCCTCCAACTCCCCCCAGGCAGTGTCCTGTTCCTTGGGGTTGTCGAAGTGTAAGATTGTGTAGGGGGAAAAAGAGTGTGAAACAACAGCTGCTTAACCAAGTTTTAGCACTAGCAACATTTTTAGGTTGCAAACTTGAAGACTATCACCCTTTTCCTTACGGTATACGTTCTGCTGTACACAGCTCAGAACAATCTCCTGCGCGTCCCAGTTGGGCAGGCCTGGCTGTAACTGCCCCGGGAGCATGACCTTGGGCTGCCCCAGCTGGGTTGCGGGTCCATGAACCTCCCGCCTCCCTGCAACTCGCGCCACCCTTGTTTGCCCTCAGAGCTGTATTATCAGGAATATATATTAAGTCTACCGCAAACTTCAAGGCCTAAAAACGCCGAGGTCCGCAGTGACCCCGGGCCAGGACATGAAGGTGCCTGGGACAGAAAATTGCTCTCCCCTGAAGGGCTGAGGTAATACGCTGCCGAGGCCCCATGAAGAAACTCAGAATCCTAGTCCCAAGAGGCCAAGCTAGTCCAGCTACCCGCCCCAGTCACCTTGCACTCAGTCCCGAGCTGCCAGAGTCACCACCGCCGCCACCGTTCTACTTCCGGCCCTGGCTCCGCCCCCACCCGCCTACCCGCCATCGCAATGCACTATGGGTCGCCGTTTCAGTCGGTCGACACTCACCGGACAGGAAGCGTCTCGGAGACAGTCTGCGACCGGACGGCTCTAGGTGAGACAGAAGGCAAGCAGGAGGAGGAAGTGGAGGGTAAGTGCTTCCGGGTCCCCTAGCGACGCCTCCGCCATCTTTCCTTCGCCAAACTTGACCTGCTTTTTCCCTCCTGGAAACCTTGCTATGTACGCATGCGCACTTGGAGTGGCCTTTCCATTAGTTCAATCCCTCCCGCCCCAAACCAGCGTCCTGTTCCTTGGGTTATCGAAGTGTATGAACGTACAAAGTGACAGTGTAAAACAAAGGGGACTGGGGCGTTGTACTCCCTTGTGCGACTCCGTTGCCTCGGGCGTTCGTATCGCACAACCTGCTGGGAGTTGTAGTCTTGAAACCGGAGGTGCCTGGCAGGCGGGAGGGGGGTTGGGAGTTTCGGCGCTGATTCCGCGGGAAGGGCCCAGGGGCCTCACACTTCGAGTCGCGGGAGCTGCACGTTTTACCGGGAGAGACGCTGCCCGTGGAGCCCGCGTCGCTGCTGTTCTCAGCGGGCTTTGGAGTGCGGGCGGGGGCGACAGGGTCGATTCGGAGCGGGTGAGTGCGGCCGTAGGGGAAGAGGGGAGTGCGGGCCCGCGCAGGCCCGCGTCGTTCCGGGGCCTTCTCCCCCAAAGCAGCCCCCCCGCGGCCGCCTCTGTGTTTTGTTTCCGCTGGTCCCCGGCGCTGTGACTCCCATTTCCGTTCGTGGAGACTTGAGGGAGTCGGGTGGGGAGGGGCGGGGGAGGCTGTGCGGGGAGCGGAGGGGAGGGGCGGGGGGCGCGGGGCTCTGGGAAGCCGCGTGCCCCTGGGGCCCGGGCTGTTCCTGTCACCTTTAGCTGCTCATTTCCCTCACTGTCCCCTAATCGACTGTCGGCTCTCGTCCGCAGTCTCCGCGGTCGGGATTTCAAAGGAAGATGCCAGACTAGTCTCGCCGACTCAGCGATTCGCTCTCGTTTCAAATCCAGTTGTCTTTCTAGAATTGCCCCATAGTGCCTCAAAGCCATATACATATAAATATATATGGTGTGCATTGGGTTTCTTTTAAAAAGAAGCAGCAAGACAAAGGGAAAGCGATGTGTTAATGTAGCTTGCCAACTTCTTTAGCTTTTTTGTGTACTGGACGATAAGCTGCGCGTGTTTGTATTTCGGGATTCTAGTTTGATTAGGTTAACGGCAGGGAAGACAATGCCTAATACTTATTGCATTGCAAGATAATGACTAGTAATTTAGAAATACAATAGGTCTGACTCGTGGGAGGAACAGATTTAGAACGGTTCACTTGAGGAAAGTGCAGAACTGGGCAGTCATAACATTCTTAGGTACTGCGTTGTCTTATAAACTTCAGAAGAAACTGGCCAGCTCTTTCCAAACTAAAGGAATAAACCCTCCTAGGGTTTGAGCCAGACTTTCCAAGCTTATTTATTTTTAGACGTATTCTGACTCTACGTGAACTTAAGTCAATTTTACCTAGATTGCGTATACAGGACTGTATGTTATGAGGAGTATATAGTCTTGAAAAAATAAATACTGAGCTAGATGTTAAATTAATACAAGTCATGAGATCAGATATGGGGCTGAGTACTAAATTAAAGCTGTTTAATATCCTCCCTCCAATTTCTATTTATAAAACTTCAAATCTACAGGAAAATGGAAAAATTATGCAGTGAACACCTTTGCTCGCTCGGTAGAGGGGTGGGTACCAAGTGTTAATCTTTCTCCACACTTGCTTTCTCTCTCTCCCGTTCCACATATGCACACATTATTTTTCCTCACAGATGTATGTGCTTTATTTTTTCTTGACTGCTGGCTTTGTTTTTAAAGACAAAAACGTCTTAATTTTTTCAGGTATTTATAAGTATTTTTTAACTTGAGAAAATGTGCAGTTGATCAGGCAGGTACTCCCAGATTACATTTATATATAATATATTAAATACATATTTTGTGTATATTATATATTCAAATTTTGACAAAGAATCCTGGGGAATTGGTTCCAGAAAAAGAGGAGCTAACACCCACTTATGCAATGATATCAAAGACCTGGACAATTTCCAAAACCTCTCCTTTGCTTCTCTAGGCTAAATTTAGAGAACTGAGAAAAAGATCAACTTAAAGACTATGAATGTTTTTTCCAAAAATATATGAAGTTCATTTTTTTCTTTATTCTGCACCTAGGGACTAATCTATAACTTTTTTGGAAGATCACAGGGTAAGTTTCTTTTTTTAACAACCCCCTGTTTTAGTGCTTGTATTATGGGGAACCACAGTTATCCCTGCTAGTAAGCCTTTAGGGCCATTTCTCAGCCTCTGGTTACTTCCTCGTATACTTTTGTATTTTTTTCAAAGTTTCCAGAAAATTCGCTGGTTTTCTAATTTTTTTTTTTTTTTAAAGGTTATGAAGATAGGAGTGGATCTTCTTCTAGGCCTAGAAAATTAACCAAAGATCTTCTAAAGTGCTGTTCTGCTATAAACCTTACTGTTCCTTACTTTTTTTTTTCAGTACAGAACAGTTTTTATGATTTTGTTTGTGTACATTATTTCCCTGTTTTTAACTGCTACCAAAGTTCCATGGTGTATGCTTCTTTCCCTTTTTCTTGTATCACAATACTTTCCTGCTATGGATACTTGTATTGGCTCCAGCTTCCACCTATCACCAACAAAGCTGCCGTAAACATCGTTATCAATAAATATGGGACTGTCTCTGGAATGCTTATCTAAGAGCAAGATTGCTGAGTCATAGGTATAAGTATACTTGATTTGGTCAGGTACTGCCAGAATATTTTCTCCAGAATAGCTAGACCTGTCTGTACTCCATCAAGAAAGGCGCAGAGGATTCTTATGTCCCCATGTCCCTGCTAAGTCTTTTCAGTACTTTACATTTTAATTTTTGACACACAGTATAAAGTGTTAGTTCCTTGTTTTAAATTGCATTTTTGAATGATTTGAATTTGAACATTTCTTTATATCCTTAGCCATTTTGGTTTCCCTTTATGTAAATTTTTCCGCCTATATTTTACTTGCTTTTCTAATTTGTCCTCATTTGGGGGGATTGTTATCAACTTGTAGGAGTTCACTGTCTATTCCAGTTATTAGTCCCTTTTCACTTTTGGATATTGGAAATATCTTTTTCCACACTGTAGCCTATCTGTTGAACAGAAATCTTAATTTTCATGTAACCAAATCCACCAGTTTTTTCCTTATGGTTTATTATTTGGAATTTAAGAAATTCTTTTTTATCCTTAGACCACAAAAAAATCCTCACCATTTTCTTCTTTTAGCTTTATAGTTTTACCTTTGACGTTTAAGTCTTTAAGGCATCAAGTCAATTTTATATGGTGTGTAATAGTTCTTATAACATTTTCATTTTTTCAACACGTTAATAGTGTGTTGAACACCTACCTACTAAGGGTGAGGCATTGTTCAAAGTACTTTGTATACATCGGTAAACAACCTTGTCCTACAAGATTGATACCTACTGGGTCACCACTGTTTTGCTGTAGTGGTCAGGATGACTTTCACAGCTTTACACATAGTGATCTTAAGGAATAGACTTTACTGGTGAAAGGGAAGACTTACAGGCCAAGGTCAGAAGAAAAGAAAACCAAAGTCCTTCATTCTTACTATTCCAAACAAAAGTCTGCTGGGGTCTAGGCAGCCTGCTGGGGTCTAGGCAGCCTGCTGGGGTCTAGGCAGCCTGCTGGGGTCTAGGCAGCCTGCTGGGTGTGCACGATGTGTATCTATTCTAGTGGAGAATTCCACCTTCTTATTGGCCTTTTCTTCTTACACGGGAGGTGTGAGAGCGACCTTAATGTGAGAAAGATCAGACCATTTTTGTACCAGACAGTCTAGATTTGGATGCCAGCTATTTATAGCTAATTTGGCAGAAAACCAGCTCCCCAGTAGTTGGAGATATTGGGACGTGAGGAGAGTTACAGCCCTTTCAAAAGTGGGGAAAAAGACATATTAGTTTCCTAGTGCTACTATAATAAATTACTACGATAATGTGCATATTGATAATGATTTTGTTACTTTATTTTGCTGTTTTAGAATACTGTACTTGCACTTACAAGATACGTAATTTGTAACACAAATCAAAGCTATGATTAACTTTAATTTTTTATCACTCTGCCAGTACAATGCTAATGAAGTACATCCTTTATTTTGCTAATAAAGTACAGCTGTTAGCCGAACAATTATAGTTTATTTCCATGTTGATTTTATTTAAGGTGCAGGTTTGAATCTGTTATTAAGACTAAGTTGCTGTAATATACTTAACATACTTTTCAGTTGATTTTGAAGTTATTTGAGTTAATTTATTGACTGAGACTGGGCTGAAAAATATCCCAACAAATCCAGTGGAATGATGACGTCATATCAAGCTAATAAACATCATCTAAACAAAACTAGTTTATACAAGGTATGATAAAAAATACAGTGAAGGTTTAAATTTTAAAAAATTATTACACTAAAAGACACATTACCATTAACCCCCCCTCAAAATGCTCCCTCTTACTTTGAGCACAGTTATCCCATCGTCCTTGTTGCTTTTTGAAGCGGTTTTGGAAGTCCCCTTTCGTGAGTGTCTTTAGTTGTACTGTTGTGGCTGCCTCCATGTCCTGAATCTATTCAAAATGTTTGCCTTTCATAGTCATTTTGACTTTGGGGAAGAGCCAGAAGTTGCATGGTACTGGATCCGGTGAAAAGGTGGATGAGGTTCTTATTTGACAGAAATTGCCATATACCAGAAACTGTGTGACATGGAGCGTTGTCATGATGGAGGATGATTTACGGCACACTTTAAAACACACCTTCTCAACCATAGCTCACACCCGACTGACTGCACCAAACAAGTTGAAACTTGTCACACACTGTTACTAAGGTTCAACGCGCCACTTCCCATGTTGAAGATCCCTGCCTTTCCATTGGATGGCACTCAGCGGCAGCATTCACCATATTTTTCAGTCACAAGGCTCCATGTCACACACTGCTTCTGGTACAGCAATTTCTGTCAAAAACATCACAGCGTGTCCTCATCCATCTTATTCACTGGATCTGGCATCATGCGACTTCTGGCTCTTCCTAAAGTCACAATTATTAATCAGGACATCGAGGCAGCCATGACACTGCAACTAGACACGAAAGTAGACTTCCAGAACCGCTTCAGAAAGCGGCAAGAATGATGGGATAAATGTGCTGGAAGGAAGAGGAAGTAGTTTGAAGGGGATTAATGGCAATGTGTCTTTCACTGTAACAAATTTTTTAAAAATTTATTCACTGTATTGTTTGATCATACCTCGTAAATATCATATGTGGGTTTTCTTTTTATATGTGAAGATTACTTCCTCCTCTTCTATTTAGTCTCTTTTATTTGAATTGGGTTTCTATTTCGTGTGTATCATTTCTGTTTGTGCAAATAACTTCAAAATGTGTTATACTTTAACTCTTACAGGGCTGAGCTTTTGAAATACTTCAACCATGACTAAAAGAGAAGCAGAGGAGCTAATAGAAATTGAGATTGATGGAACAGAGAAAGCAGAGTGCACAGAAGAAAGGTTGGTATTTTCTGAGTTTACCACCTTTTATGTTGTCAACATACCTAATTAAAATTAATCAAGCCAGAGTTCTTGGGGGGTCTTGTTTTGTTTTGTTTGTTCTCAACTGACGTCTGCATTTTGGGGCTTTTTCACCCCTGACTTAATGAGTTTATAGCTGAGAGGGAAAACGTTTTAAATTAAAGATAGTAATTCGCATAGCTGATAATGATTAAGCAATTGATTGTGATCATTTTTATCCCTTAGGGCACTGTTTGACTGTTTCTTTTTTTTTTTTCCTTTTGTCAGTTCTGGTTACTTTTATTTCAGAAAAAGCTTAATTCACAACCTGAACTAATTTAACAAATATCTATAAGTAACTGCTATGAACTAGTAACTATCAGGAGTATATGAATATATGAAACAGTAACCTGTTCTTATAGAGGCCACATTGCATTTGAGGAGACATACAGGTGTTTAAGTAATTATATACACAATACTAAGCATATAGAGTAGTGAAAAGTGTTAGTTCTTGGAATACTAATAGAATATTACTCCATTAAGGAAGGAGGGCAGTGGTAATAAGTTCAGAATCCAAGGGGAGAATATGGGTAGAAATAGAGGTTTGGGAGTCAAGAAGAAGGTTGAGGAAGGTTAGGGCTGTTGGTCCTACTTTACTATGTAAAGCAGGAAATGAGATAATGTGCTGAAAATAAAACAGTACTATAGTAGCGTAGGTTTGGAATAGCTAGTGGGAATGGGCAAGATTACTGAGGTTGAATAGGATGCTGAGAGTTAAGACTGCAGCTGAAATTTAAGGCCTTAATTTTTTTAAATTCATTTTATTGTGATAACAGCACTTAACATGAGATCTACCCTCAAAAGATTTTGAAATGTACATATGATACAGTGTCATTAACTATAAGCACAGTGCACCACAGATATCTAGAACTTATTTGTCTGGCATCACTGTGGTTTTATGCCAGTTGATTAGCAACTCCCCATTTTTCTGCCAGCAGGCTATGGTTACTCACATCACCTCCTCTTCTGCTCAGAGGAGAGATCTGGCTCTAGCTCAGAAGACTGTGTGTGTGTGTGTGTGTGTGTGTGTGTGTGTGTGTGTGTGTGTGTTTCATTCATTCATTCATTCATTCATTCATTCATTCATGTAACAGATTACCCCCAAACTTAGTTCTGGCTCAGGGTATGTCATGAGCTTGCGGTTAAGCTGTCAGTCTGGCTGCAGTCATCTGAAGAGCTGAATGGGGCTATCATATCTGCTTCCAAGATCACTCATGAGACTGGTGGCAGAACCACTCACTTCCTCACCACACGGGCTTCTCCGTAGGACTGCTCATGGCATGGCAGCTGGCTTGCCCTAAAATAATGGCCTGAGAGAGAATGCTCAACAAGATGGAAGCCACAGTGTCTTTTAAATAACCTAACCTAAGAAGTGATATATCACTTCTGCCTTAGTCTTTTGCTGACACAGTCCAACCTTGGTAGAAAGTGGGAGGGAATTATAAAGGGGTGTGAGTATTAGGAGGTGAAGATCATTTTGTCCATTTTGGAGCCTGACATGCATATATTTAGTTTTATTTTCCTCTCTCTCTTTCTCTCTCTCTCTCTCTCTCTCCACAAAGCCTAAAGTTTTTACTATTTGGCCCCTTATAAAAAAAACTTTGCTGATGTCTCCTGTAAGAGATGGTAGTGACCATGTTGACCTGGGGAGTAGCTGTGTAAAGGGAGCTGTTGTTACACAGCTGTAGCAGATTGTTGCTGTGCACTAATGTAGGTCGAGTGATTTGAGGTCATCCAGATTTTTTCAAGAAAAATTGGTAATTCATATTTTTGTATTAAGTCTCCCAAGGCTTAAATGGTGGCAACAAATTGTTTTAAAATGTTTTAAATGTTGAGTTCATGTAAAATAGGTCTTTAAAAAAATCTGTCTTAAAGTGGCATCTGACTTACAGAATCATTGTTAAGAAAAAAAGAAACCCACTGAGCTATAGCTGAAGAATTTGATAAAGATACAGAGAATGCCAAAAAAACACACACGTTTTAAGACAGGAAAATACTTTTAAAATTGTAATACTCTATGTATACCGATAACAAAAGATGAATACAAGTCATGTTTGACTTGTGCAATTATAAGAGGTGCTCAAAGTGGTTACCATCAGTGTCCAGACACTTCTGATTACAGCGAACTACTTCTTGAGCAACGTTGACCAAAGTGTCCACTTGTATACATTTTTTTGGCACCCCCGATATTTAGCCAAAAACCCAGTTATTTTACTTTAACTAACAACAATAATCGTTTACTGTTACTTAAAAATAATGTTTTTAATTTGAAGTAATCTATATTATAAATTTTAAAAATTTTAGAAGGAATTTAGGTTATATACATTCATTGAATGTATATATACTTGGAATTTATGTGAAAATGAAACTTGACAAATTTTTAGATATATACTGTTTTGGACAACTGCAAGTGAGATTTAAATCATATTTAAATTAAACATGTGAAACTTAATTGAATTTACCAATTCAGTAAATATTACTTGGTGTCTATCTTCTATTTGGTCCTAAATAAGGATTTACAAAAGATACGTAGAATTACTTATGAAAGATTTTACCTTTAAGGACCTTAGAGTTTCATAGAATTCAAAGTATGAAATAACGTGAAAGAGCCCTAACAGAGTTTTAAAGAAAGAATGTAATTTTTTTAAGGTGGAGCGATGCTGACTGTAACCAGTAATTTTCAGATTAAATTAAGTGGAAAGTATTTTATATAACTTCTATTTTCATATCTTATAATTTACATTTATTTATTTGTATTTATGTTGGGAAGGGAAATTGACTAGTACTGTTGACTTACAGATTTTGAGAAGACTTTTAATCTTCCTTTCTGGGCCCAAATTCTTCAAAATTACTTGAAAATCTAACAGATGCAAACATTTCCCCTTAAATATTGTATATGCAATATTTCCATGTATATACATACATACATACATACATACATACATACGTATGTATATACATAATGAAATACATTTGCAGAGGTACTTTAAATTTCAAGTTAGCATTTCTTTGTGCAATTCAGTATTCAGTTTGGCAACATTAGTTGGTTGATGAGTCTACCACTGTGAATGGTATCTATGCAGAAATGAGTTTCAAAGACCAGCAATGTTTTTTGGTATTGACTTTTGTTTTGAGCAAATTATTATTTTAATACCCAGGGTAAAAATGTAATTGTTAACCATTATATCCTTTAACATTTAGCATTGTAGAACAGACCTACACACCAGCTGAATGTGTAAGCCAGGCCATAGACATCAATGAGCCAATAGGCAATTTAAAAAAATTGCTAGAACCAAGACTACAGTGTTCTTTGGATGCTCATGAAATTTGCCTGCAAGATATCCAGGTACTTGTTTTTTATATTTGTATTTCAACATTTAAGTCTGTATCAGAAATATTTTTTGTTGGCTTTTAATCTCTATAGCTGTAGCTTTTATCTCTCTAACTAGATTTGACCTGTATTATTATAAAATTTAAGCATTTAGAAATAAAAACAATTCTTTCAGCACAATTTTCTCCATTTAAAGTTATATTTAAAAGATTGACTACTAAATCAAACATTTCGTTTTTGTTTTTTAATTCCACAAATTAAAATGAGAAGTTTAAATTTGAATCAGAGCTTAATCATAGAGTAATGGGAAGCAAATTGACCTTGGAAGCTGAAGAAGCATGTCCTCACCCTATTTGTAGATAGCTTTTAACTTCTGTGTGCATTAGTTTCCTTATCTTTAAAATGAGATAATTTTACCAAATGACCTTCCATCTTTATTTCCTCCAGCAATAAATTTTGGATAAGAATTTAAATATCAATGTTTATATTTACTGGAGTTTATTTACAGCAATAGGATTTTACCTGTGGTAGTATTATAACAATGTATTATGTTTGCAGAGTATTTATAGTCATTTTTTTTTTTTAAATAAAAGGTAGTAGCTAGATTGGATTGCTCAAATAGTTTCTCCAGACCTTCCTTGATCATACACAAGAGTTTTATACTGTTTTTCATTCCAACTTGTACTTATGTATATTGTGTCATCTTTTTTATTTTATTTTTCACTTCTCCCCCTCCTATATATTACAGAATTTTTGCTTTCATTTTTTAAAAATTAAAATCCTATGTCTACTATTGTTATATAAGATTTTGATGTACAATAAATTGAAATGTTTTAATGAAATGTGTGTATTTTAGTTGCCATTTAACCATACTTTTATATTTTCCTTTCAATAAGTCTAGTAAATGTTGGGGGAGGTAGGAAATTGCTCTTCAAAAACGGGAGAATGTTGGTGGGTCGAATATAATTTCAGGATTTAAGGTTTTCTTCTGTCAACAGTGAAAGAATAAATTAACACACTTTTTTAGGAAAGTAATTTAGCATTTAGTGTCCGTTAATCTTGAATGTGAAATAACTAGCAGTTCCCCCTCAGTGAATTGTTCGTACAGAAATGCTCACCTGCCTGAGCAAAGGTATATGTAGGAAATGTTCATTGGATGATTGTGCAGAAGCTAAAAATTCAAATTTGCCAAAAATAGGGAATTGGATAAATAAATTCTATAGATTGGAATTCGAGGCAGCCATTGACAATTGATGAACTAGAGCTATATGGGCAGTTTACATTGAATGAAAAAATAATTGCAGAACACTCCTAAATTGTCATATTTAATCTTCACATCAGTCTTTGAAGTCAGCATATTCTTAGTCACACTCTGGTGATAACACAAACAGATCTAAAGAGGTTAAACAATTTTCCCAATCCAATGTGTAGCTACAAAGGGCTGCAGTGGAATTCGAACCCAGGCCTGTGTGACTGAAACTCTTCACTTGTTTGAGGCAGACTTTTAAGAAAGTTCATATTGAATAATTCAGTGTCACTGGACTTTACCTGATTTTTCTCATATGTAAATTAAGGGGAATCTGAACTTCATCTCTTATTGTCTTTCAGCTCTAACATTTGTTGGTTTTTATAATACCTGGCCTAAGCAAAGTGAAAGTATGACCTGCAAATACCCAACCTCTCATAGATTCTCAATAAATGTTTGTTGAATAAATAGAAATATGCATAATTCATAGTACCATAGAATTCAGAGCTAACTAACCTTAGGTCTAAGTCATTTTGCGTACCACCCTGCCCCCTTCCTCTCCTCAGAAAGGACATGGAGAGCACCTTCTGTTCTCCATGTCAGTTCATGCAAACATAAACATACATTTGGAATGAGAATGCCTCCTGCTTGGGGTAATGCTTTTGTATTTTCAGGTGAATCCTGACTTGAAAGCTGGTGGAACAGCTGAGTTGCACTCTTTGAGGAGTATGACCCAAGATCAAATACCATGTTTGAGTTTTGTCCTCGTGCCAGGTCTTACTGAACTAGCTAGTGTATTCAGTACCTGAGAGCTCACTCTCAGCGTTACACGTGCCATACTTCTACTGGATCATACCAGTGTGTACCAGAGAGGGGAGAAATCTTGATATTAAGAGAATTTTTAACAGTGTCAGGGAGAGACTATTATATTAAGGAATGAAACTGCCACGTTTGACCAGTCTGTGGGAGGGGGGTTACACAGTTTGTCTGGTCCCTGATTAGGTTAGATGTGTAGTCACGTAGGGTTTTAGGCTTTATATGTATATATTTTTAATATTAGGAAATGTGTTTGTACTACTACTACAGTATTGACTGAATTCTTTTTTTTTTTTTTAAGATTTTTTTATTGGGGAAGGGGAACAGGACTTTATTGGGGAACAGCGTGTACTTCCAGGCCTTTTTTCCAAGTCAAGTTGTTGTCCTTTCAATCCTAGTTGTGGAGGGTGCCGTTCAGCTTTTAAGTTGTTGTCCTTTCAGTCTTAGTTGTGGAGGGCACAGCTCAGCTCCAGGTCCAGTTGCCGTTTTCTAGTTGGAGGGGGCACAGCCCACCATCCCTTGCGGGAGTCGAGGAATCGAACTGGCAACATTGTGGTTGAGAGGATGCGCTCCAACCAACTGAGCCATCCGGGAGGCAGCTCAGCTCAAGGTGCTGTGTTCAATCTTAGTTGCAGAGGGCACTGCCCACCATCGAGGAATTGAACTGGCACCCTTGTGGTTGAGAGCCCACTGGCCCATGTGGGAATCGAACCGGCAGCCTTCGGAGTTAGGAGCATGGAGTTCTAACCGCCTGAGCCACCGGGCTGGCCCTTGACTGAATTCTTGAGAGTGAAAGTGGGGGAGCCTTGTGACGCCAGCTGTATGATACGCAGACACACAGAGATACATATTTTTCAAGATAATTACAATGGAAGCCTGTTTTTAAACTGGTGACAGAAAATGTCTAGAAGTCAGAATTACTTTTTGTCATCAATTAGTCATTGTGTGAAATGCATTCACTGTAAAGAAATATGAAGGAAAAAAAGCAGTGATATTGAAAGGATATAGAATTATAATTAAAGATGTTCATAACTACATCAGTAGTAAAGTCATAAGTCTTTTAACTTTATTAACTTTGTGATCAGAGATTTAGTTAACCCTGATCTTAAATGTGTGTCATTGTTTACAAGGGAGATAAGGAAATATTCTATTAATAAATTTATATAAATTGTGCTCACTAATTAAACACACTTGCTTTTTCATGACAGATAAATTGTATTATCTTCTACTTTAAATACTTTTACAGAATAAACAGTTGCCTTATGGCATTATTTGAAATCCTAAACTAGACTTCAGAGCTAGAGAAAACCACCATTTAAAATCTGTTGTTTACATTGTCCTTAATTACTAACACAGTGGTTAAAATATTTTCAATTTTGGCAAATAATTAAATGATATGACAACTTGGATAATTAAATGTGTTCTTGTTTAATCAGCATGCCTCAGTAATTAAGTCCTGTTTGGTACATCCATTTTTATTAAACCAGATGATTGTGTTGAAATAATCTTATTCATTTTACCTATATTTAGCTGGATCCAGAACGAAGTTTATTTGACCAAGGAGTAAAGACAGATGGAACTGTACAGCTAAGTGTACAGGTAATTTCTTACCAAGGTAAGTTAAGTTTAGTGTAGTTATTTAAAAGTTTAGCTCATGTTTTTCTAATATGAGAACTCAATTTTATAAGTTTTAGGTATTTTGGATGGTTGTCTAAATTACTTAATGTTGTAGACAATGTTTCGATTTATTTTCTCTGTCAAGGTGACGCAGATAGGATAACACATTCTATCTAGTTTAATCAGGGAGGGATATATTGTAAGTTAGTAAATAACAGGATCACAGAGAGCGCTGAAAGAGCAGGTTCTGACTTTACAAGAATGCCTCAGCCACATGGCAGAACTGGACTGCCAAGGAATTTGCTGCCCTGCCATGACTGGTACATGCCAAATCTGAAAGCCACCACTATAGCTATCACCTTGGACCCATGCTCCCTTTTTAGTAATCCATAGTAGCCAAAAAATAGATATTATGTGCTTGCTTATCCTCTATTAACTCATTTCTAAGTAAAAGGCTCATGCCAGTGATTCTAGAGCCTAAATCACATCGGGAACTCTCACTGTAGGGAAATCTAGTCTCTGCAGGTTAGCAGAAAAAGAGGAATTTGAAAAGGGTGTTGATTGAACCAGTCAGCCATATCATCACAGCATTTCACTAATCTTTGCATAAGAACAAAAGTTAGAAAGAAAATTAGGAAACCATTTTTGGTGTTTGAATTTTAGTTTTTTAAAATGTGACTTGTTGGGATTTCTAACCAGAGTTTCAGACTAATTTTAATCTCTGAACATATATTGCTTACCACTATGTTTCACAAACCAGAGTTTTCTTCAGACTGAAAACAGTAGTTACCTACTTTTGATCCTTAATTTCCCTATGATTCACTATTGCAGGGAATAGGGAAAAAAAATGTTTGTTTTTATCTTTAAAAGCCTAGTGACCTCTCAGTGCAAGTATTCATCAAGAAGAGTTTACTTAATGAAATTTGAATAGAGGATTAAGGGATAAGTCTTAGGAAAAATATTTTTCAAAAATTCTGATTTTTTTTCATGTATATTTGAAAAAAGTGACATCTGTTTACACCACCTAATGAATGATAGCTATATATTTTTTTATAATATTGATTTTCACAGCAGTTTGAAAGTTTGTTTTTTATTTCAAATGCGTTTTGATTACATTTTGATATACATTGTAACAGAATCAGTGAGCAAACAGTAGCTGTTAAGCAGTATGATAGTTTCTTAAAACTGTCGTTTTAACAGAAGTATCTGATATATCATTAAGGGCTAGTTTATTCTATTTTGAATATCTTAAGGATTTGGGTTTTTCTTCATTCAACTGACAGTGAATGTCAGAGTTTAATGATGTGAATTCAATTTAACAAACTGTGTTTTTAAAATAATGTACTTTGTCCTTTAAAAAAAAAGTCAGTAAATAATTTGTTCAGAAGAGTAAATAGCTACTCATTTATACTCTCCCTAGTCTTAATTTTTATTTTCTATTCCACGTTGGCACTTTTTCTCCTAATGTTTGTAGGTAGGGGTGTGTGTGTGTGGCGGCAGCGGTGGTGGTGTTTATAAATCATTTCAGACTTACTGAAAAGTTGCAAGAGTAGTAAAACGCTTACTAGGTATCCTTCATCCAGATTCCCCAAATGTTAACTTTCATTGCATTTGCTTATTCTCTTCCTCACCCCCACATTTATTTTGACCTGTTTACGAACAAGTTGCAGATGTGTTTCTCTTCTGTTCCTAAATACATAAGTCTGCGTGTTTTCAAAAAACAAGGAATTCTTTTTCAGTACAATTATCAAAATCAGGAAATACTGATTGACACAATACTGTTATCTAACCTACCAAAGTTCTGTTGGATTTTTGTTTTTCTCATTTAATAGGAATCTGTTGAATTCTCATACTGCTAAAAATATTTAAAGTGGAGTTTTGCTCTACCATTTGAGAACATATAAAATAAACTAAATTTTATTTGTTAGTGCCTTTCATGTTTTCATTTAGATTTTTTTTTTAATTCACTGTTAAGGAATTGAACCAAAGCTCAACATCCTTGAAATTGTTAAACCTGCGGAAACAGTTGAAGTAGTTATCGATCCGGATGCCCACCATGCTGAAGCAGAAGCACATCTTGTTGAGGAAGCTCAAGTGATAACTCTTGATGGCACAAAACACATTACAACCATTTCAGATGAAACCTCAGAACAAGTGACAAGATGGGCTGCTGCACTAGAAGGTTACAGGAAAGAGCAGGAACGCCTTGGGATACCCTATGGTAAGAAAATACATCATTCCATGTCAGGTAGAAAAGAATTAAGCTTGACATAGAGGATGCTGGCGTGAGTATCTGTTTTCGATGTAGAATTTTTAGGAAAAACACTGATTTTCTATATTCTTTTTTGTGTGGGGGGACTAAATACTGTCCGTGATGGACAAATACGGTCCTGAGTTCTGGGAATAAAAAATACAGTCATGCGTTGCTTCACAATGGTGATGCGTTCTGAGAAATGCATAATTAAGTGATTTCATTGTTGTGCGATCATCATAGAGCGCACTTAACACAAAGCTCGATGGGATAGCCTACACACCTAGGCTATATGGTACAGCCTATTGCTCCTAGGCTGTAAATCGGTATAGCTTGTTCCTATGCTAAATACTGCAGGCAATTTTAGCACAATGGTAACTATTTGTGTATCTAAACATAAAGGTACAGTAAAAATACAGTATAAAAGGTAAAAATGGTTAACCCGTATATGGCACTTACCATGAATGGCGCTTGTAGGACCGGAAGTTGCGCTGGGTGAGTCAGTGAGTGAGTGGTGAGTGACTAGGGGAGTCTAGAACATTTCCGTACTCTACCGTAGACTTTATAAACACCATACACTTAGGCTGCACTAAATTTACATTAAAATATTTTTGTTTCTTCAATAGTAAATTAACCTTAGCTTACTGTAACTTTTATTTTATAAACTTAATTTTTTTAATTTTTCACCTCTTTTGTAATAACACATAACTTAAAACACAAACACGTTGTACAGTTATACTAAAATATTTCCTTTTTTTAGGTCTTTATTCTATAAACTTTTAAAATTAAAAAATTTGTTTTACTTTTTGAACTTTTTTGTTAAAAACTAAGACACAAACACACAGACCTAGCCAGGCCTACACAGGGTAGGGTCATCAGGATCGCTGTCCTCCATCTCCATGTCTGGTCCCACGGGAAGGTCTTCAGGGGCAGTGACACAGGGAGCTGTCCCCTCCTGTGGTAAGGCTGCCTTCTCCTGGAACGACTCCTGAGGACCTTCCTGAGGCCCTTTTTGAGGATGTGTCACTCTTTTCAGAAACGTGTCCATACTGGTTTGCTTGGTTGGTTTCTTTTTTTCATCATTGATTTGCTTGGAGCAGATAATGCACCATGAACATTCCTCTCTGTTAATGAAAACCTTTCTGTGTTGGGGTCCAAGTTTTCAGACTTTCTAAGGAGCTTGGTGAGGTCTGCAAAAGCTGCTAAACCCTTTGCTGAATTTCTTGGGGGTTCTTTTTCCTCACCCACAGTTACCTTTACTCTTGCCTCTTCTTCAGCTATGCGTTCTTGTTCCAGTTCCCTCAGCTCCTCATTGGCCGGTTCCTCAGGCACCAGCTCTAGGAGCTCCTCCAGGTCACACTCACCCACACCCACGTTAAGTTGTTCGCCGTGTCAGCCACAGCCTTGGGGATTTTTGCAGTGTTTGTACTATGACATTATGATGGCTACAGCATCACTAGGTGATAGGAATTTTTCAGCTCCATAATCTTATGGGACCACCGTCATAAATGTCCATTGTTGACCAAAACATCACATATATGTAGTACACACATATATAGTATGTGACTGTATAAAAAAAATTTTATGCCCGTAGGGTGTTCTCAGTGTAGTTGAAGAGAGAGAAGATGGATGAAAAGAGATAATTGCCAGAAAGGTAATATGTTTTTAAGCTGCCAGAAACAGGTATAAACGAAACATGCTATTAGAATCTCAGAGGGCTAATAGTGTCCTGGGGGAAAATTGGGAAAGGGTTTATTATGGACAAAGAAATTGTTGGGCAGAGAAAGACGTTCTAGATAGTAAATGTATGTGCAAAGCTGAGAAGTAGAAGTAGGAGTATACATGAATAGTGAGAAGATTTAGTAGGTAAGGCGTTATTTTGCAGCAGTATAGAACTGGTTTTGATTGATGGAAATGACAATTGAAAATGAATGTGTTAGTGGTATGTGGCGTAATTTGGGGCAGTGAGGGGAAAATGAGAATATTATTGTACTTGAGTTGTGACTACGTGATAAGGTCTGGGTTAGCCTAGACTAGGTGATTTCTGTGGGAATAGAAAGGAGGAGATACCAAAGTAGTGATAGGACTGAGCAACTGACTGATGGATTTTTGTGAAGGTAGAGATAGAGGGGAGATTGAAGTATTAATCTAACTTCTCAAGCTGGGATGGTAAAGATGTTATCTGGGACTCAGTCACATTGAATTTATATTGAAGCCATAAAAGGCTATACAGTCTCTGATGGAGAGAAAGAAAATGGAAAAGAACACAATGTTAAACATTGGTTCCTGGACCTCCTCAATATTTAGGGTTGAGGAAAAGGAAGGGAGACGTGGAATAGCTAAAGAGAGAGAAGGAAAGTAAGAACTGTATATAGTGTCACTGAAAGTAAGAGTTTTTAGATAGTCAGAAGTCTTGATGCCACCAAGAACGTCAAAGAATGCTAACAGAGTAATGGCTATTAAATTTGGTAATCAGAAGCTCATTGGTATTTTAGGTAAAAGTAACTGTACAAGTGGAGAGACAAAGCTGAATTATAAGAAATAGATGTCACAGAAATGGAGAAAATTGAGTATTAACTTTTGATGGAGGGCAAGTGGGAAGAGTGCTGGGGGAATAAATAAATAATATTGAAGGTTGAAGAGCTGGTGGTGACCTGAGTATATTTATAGATAAATGGTATGGAACTAGTAGGAGGAGAGATTAAAGAAGCAAGGAAAGGGGTCATTAATTGGAGCATAACATAAAAAAAAGAACCAAGTTTGAAGAGTGAGATCTAGCCATTCCTTAGAGATAGGATGGTTGAAAAAATTAAGTTATTTTTGACATGTGGAAGCTAGTATGTATAGTGTACTTGACCTTAGTGTTAGTACGTTTTCTCTTGAGAGGAGAATGCTGAGAAGGAAAGAAGATAGCATAAAAACAGTTCAAATAATGTTTTATAGTTTGCTAGACCTTCAACAAGAACTCTTCAGTTGTAGAAACTTTTATAGAAAGTAATGTATAAAAATGAATTATAACTCTGACAAAGTTTCTACCAAGAATGTTATTTACTTAGAATGGAAGCTCTTTTAAGATTTTGAGATTTATTAGGTATAGAAAGACTTTAAAATATCACTGGCGGTTTTTCTCATGAAATTGTTATCTACTAGAAAGTTTAGAAACTATTAATATTTTCTTAGGGAACTATCATTTTAGGTTTCTATTTCTGTACCTAAGGGTAGTTTTTTTGCTAATTGCTTAATTCCATGCAAAATTGAAATATGGTTAATTGGTCATAACTATCTTAAATCTCTTTGAAATATTAGTCCACATTGGAAAATTTCCTAAAGTTCACTTCACACACATCAATTTTATGTCTTGACAGGAGCTTAGAGTCATCTCTTCATATTTTCATATATACTTACATATATTCATATTTTTTTCCCTTCAGTTTTAAATTTTTCGGGACTTTAATTCCTTTTCCTGTTTATTTGTTTATTTATTTTTTACTATTTTACGTTAAACAACTGGACAAAACTCAAATTAATGAATTTATAGTAGTTAGAAGTCAAATTGATGAATTGTAGAGAATATTAAAACTGACTAAGAGTAAAATTAGAGTAAATATATTATTATTCTTTATTAAATAAAAATATTAAAAGATGAATATGCTGAGATTACTTTTATTTTTTCTTCCAGTTGTTTGAATAATTAAAAAGAAGGACAGATGCTCATGTTTTTGGCTCCCAGCATTGTCAGATAGTGACATTTAAAAGTATTACATGTATATTCAAAAAATAAAACAGAGATATAGTTTGTATCTAACTAGCTACCTAGTTCCATAGCTCTCCCATCACCATGGGTAAGCTCTGTCATTTATTATATATCTTTCAAGTCTGGTTTAAAGAAAGTGTTAGGAAAAAAAGTAGTTCTCTAACATGTCTTTTCTTCATTCCTACTCCCTAGTCACAACCACGTTTGCTTTGCTACTTTTAATCATTAACTTCCTAGTATAGTAGATGAGGTAAAGTTCTTTTATACTTCTCTCCCCTGCAAAACAAAATTAAACCTTGTCTTTCCCCATTTTCTTAATTTTGTTATGTAACTTTTGTCGTTAGTGATTGTGTACATTATGAGAATTTATTTCTTGCATGACCATGGTTACATTTATACAGCTTTTAGTTTTCCGAAAGTTCAAAGTTCACCTGTCTTTTAGTTGTATAGATTTCTATATATACCAAGACTTACTTCTCCCATTTCCATCAGTCTGTTTTGTGCCTATCATTTGTTTTTCCCAAATTCTCATCCATCTCTGGGTTGGATTTTTCTAGGTCTGCCACAAAGCTGTCACCCTAGGACATCATGACTTTCCTGCAGGGCTGGATCCCCCATTTTCCCTTGGATCTCCTATTTTCCTTTTTCTTCGTTTTAGTCTCTCATTTACTCTTCATTCTCTCATCCCCTTTTAATAAGTTCATTAAGAAAGGGCACCTGTGAAATAAATATATATCTACTTTTACTTTTTTGGTGTGTGTGGGGGTGGGGACCACACATATTTGAAAATATCTTTTATTCTGCTCAGGTAGTTTGAGTGTAGACTGTTAAATTGAAAACAGGGTTTTGATGACCCTGTTCCATTTTGTTACACTGTAAGGTGTTCAGCGGGGGCATTCTGATCCTAGTTCCTTTGCATACCCTATTTTTTTCTTTCTGGAAGCTGTTAGGATCGTCTCTTTATCTGTGGTCTTTAATGGGTTTAGTGGTGTGTAGTTTTTTTTTATTTGCTATAGATTTGTGGTGCATAGTGTAGCATTTCAATCTGGCCCTGCACCGTCCAATGCAGTAGCCACTCATCTCATGTGAGTACTTGAAATGTGCCTGGTCTGAATTAAAATGGCTATAAGTATAAAATACCCAGTACAAAAAAGAGAAGAATGTATAAAATCTTACCAACTTTTTAGATCAATTACATGTTAAAATGATAACATTTGGATGTATTAAGTTAAATGAAATTATTAAAGTGAATTTCATCTTTCTTTTTTAAGGTAGCTATTAGAAAATTTAAATACACAGTGGCCTGCATTATTATATTTCTATTGGACAGTGTAGTGCTGATCTAGACAATTGTATCCTTCACTCCTGGGAAATTTTTCTGAATTATTATTTTGATAATTACTTTATGTGTTTCTCTTTCTTTTTCTAGAACTCCTGTTGAATTTCCTGGGTTGATCCTACATTTGTTTTCTTCCGTTTTTCATCTCCTTATCTATTTCTACTGCCTCTGCCAATGTTTTTTAACTTTATATTACAACCTGTCTGGTTTTCAATTTATAAGGGCACTTTATTTTTGGTTGTTACTTTTCCATAGCATTGTGATCTTATGTTATGAATATCATGTTTTCTCTTACCTCTCTTGAGTATATCAATTATGGTTGGGGTAGGGTTGTTTTTGTGTGTGTGTGTGTGTGTGTTTTTAAGTTTGTTACTGCATTATTTCCGCTTTCTAGTGGTTTTTCTGTTTATTTTTGTTTGTTTAATGGTTTGATGTTAGCCTCAACTAGCTGATTACCCTTGACCATACGTAAGAGGGAATAACTTTAAAGCTAATTAGTTTGAAGTTCTGGAAGGGATTTACTGACTACAGGCTGATGAGGGTAGGGTATTGGTTTTTTCATTAAAAGATTTTCAAGTGTCATTATGTTTCGATATGTTTCCTGGGTCTCTTTAGCTTCTCTGGAGAATTGGCCAAACACTTGTCAGGAGTAGAAGGTCGAGGTGAGGATTTAGGGTTGATGTGTATGTGAGTGCTGCATTCTGGAAGTGGAACGGGACATGGAAGAGGGAGGGGGAGGAGATGGAGAGGGTCTCACTCTTTAGTGTGTAGACTCTTCTTTTTGAGGTCAGTTCTCTCAGTACCTGCTTTGTGATTCTCCCTGATCTAAAGTGTTCCGGTGTCCTCACCTCATGTGGGGATGCTTTCATTCAGTTCGGTCCTGAGAATGAAGGAGAGGCCCTGGAGATTCTAAACATACCATATACTTTAAATCGGTCCCCTCATTTGTCACTGAAACCTCTCCGGCTACCTGGAAGCACCACGACCTGAGCCAATGAGGGGGCTCTGTCAGCAGGAATACTTCCACTTCTTATTGGCATCCTCCTTGATAGGTGTTTAGGTCACAGCTTCTTCTGCTCTGCTGGATTTTCACTCTGCTTACTGTCTTCAAAACAATATGTGGAAATCTCCCAGCCTTTCTGTTGCTTCTCACTCGTGTTCCTATGAGTTTACATCTTTTAAAAATTCCTTTACTATCATTTGACTAGGTTCTTAGAGAAAAGAGACAAGGAGAACATGCATGGCCAATTAGTAATGTTAGACCAGACGTCCTGATATTATTTAGGAAAACAAATCAGACTAATTCTATTACCTCCTAACTTTTTTGACCTTGACACTTTTTGTTTATTATGTTTATGAAAAATGAGCTTTCTTGGACTTTTAAAGGGATGTGGTTTAGGATAGCTTCTCTAACTTTCCCAAAACCCTCTTCAGTTGTTTTCAAGTAGCATTAAAAAAAAATAGAACCACTTGCTTTCTTGGTTCCTGCCTGTGCCCTTACATCACTTTTATCTGGACCTTCCTTATCCTTTTCCTTCATGTTCCTGTGCTACTCAATTTCGATTACACTCCCACCAGTTTCCCCTTAGTGTGGTCCACTCTCCTGGAAGTGGTCTTGGCTCAGTTTGAAAAACTCACAGATGCTACACTGCTCCAGCCTCTTAAACCTTCCCGCAGACCTTTGTACTCAGCTACTATCGGATGGGGCAAAACTGCTTTGAGCTGCTCTTTTCACCTTGGCCTGTTGTGCTTTTAATGACTGCTTCCTGGCTATGTTCGGGTTTTCCTGCACTCACAGTGGAGAACGGGTCAGATGTCCCTTTGCTTTCGCTGCACAGATGCTGATACCATGGAGGTCTTGTGGCCCTTATTGCTTTGTCTTCACCTGCATGTATTTCAGGGTCCATGGGGGTACTTGTCACAGGGTTTTGTTGTAAATGTTCACAGATTTTTGGTTTTGCTCTCTAGTTGCTTTTGGTGACTTTTTTAATTCAGAGAAATTTAAAAACATTGTTGTCCTTTTCTCAGAATCCTCCTCCCTTAACTTCTCTGTGAAAAAATCAAATAAAAAAAATCAATTTTGTGTCTATCAGTCCTGTATTCTTAGTTGATTCGTCTTTACTGTAAACTGGCTCTTGATAAGTACCCAAATGTTATTTTCCTCTCTGTTTTCTTACTGAATGGCATGCATCTTGGCAACATATAACTGTGTTTGGGTAGATCATCTTTTCCGTGCATTAATACCTATACGAAATCAATTCAGCTAGTATTTACTAAACTTCTCTGGGTGGACTGCCCCGTTAGGCACCAGACATACAGCAGTGAAGTATTTGTATGTGTTGGCCATCCTTTTCATTTGTGAATTTAATTAGATAATTAAAAATGATGAGGAAATAAAATTATTTGACTTCACTTTTTGTAAGAGTCAACAAATATATGCACAAGGCACTGTGGTAGGTTTTGAAGATAGAATGATTTACAAGACACAGTCCTTGTATTTAAGACCTTGATGTATTATAGGGGAAGACGCTGAGTAATAGGCAATTAACATGTTGTATTGTTAAGTGCCACCATAAGGGTAAACACAGGAGCAACCAGAATTTGACAAGAAGCAAAAGGGAGGAAAGAGTATATTGTTCACATTTTGGAGACTAAATCTAGCTCCCTAGAATCCCCTTTTATTTTTTTTTTTCCCATGCACCAAATCATACTCTGCTATGAAATAATTTTTAAAACTCAGATAACTTACTCATTCCTTCCAGGATAATCATATATTTTATGCCATCTGGCCCACTGGAGAGTATTTTGCATTTTGTTTTTCTTGGTACAGTTCCAGACTAATTGATGTAGAACCAAGTGAATCCATCAAAAATTGAGATTAAAAAGGAACTGAGGAGAAAATGTAGCATAAAAATCTTTTTACTTCATATACTGAGTTTACTTACTTACTTGGGGAAAACAACCTGTCTGGATTTTATCTGTGTGTGCGTGTGTGTGCACGTGTACATGTGTTGATAAGTTAGCTGTAAATTTATATAATATCTAAGATGGAACTAACCTAATGGTGATATTTTTCTTTTTAGATCCTATACAGTGGTCTACAGACCAAGTCTTGCATTGGGTAGTTTGGGTAATGAAGGAATTCAGCATGACTGATATAGACCTCACTACACTCAACATTTCAGGACGAGAATTATGTAGTCTCAACCAAGAAGATTTTTTTCAGCGCGTCCCTCGGGGAGAAATTCTCTGGAGTCACCTGGAGCTTCTCCGAAAATGTATAAAATTAGAATTATTTTCTGTTTACATTGTAACTTAAGTTTAATTTTATTTCTTTATAACTTTGTTATTGTGATTGTTAATTGATAATAGCAATAGTACTTAACGTTTATTAACTGTATAAGGCTGTGCTAAGAGCTTTATATGTAGTGTCTTATTTAATCTCTGTATTAAGGCTGTAAATCATTACTTTTCTTATATTTTAGATAGGGAACTGAGGCTTAGGAGCCCCACAAAGTCACAGAGCTAGGGAGTGGCAGAGCCCGGATCCAAACGGGGTAACACTAGAATCTTAAATAAGATGCTGTGCCCTACTCTTAGCTCTCTCGTATGTTCTAGTTGTTGACTTCTGTTTCCCCTGTCACTTCTTCCAGGTACTGCTCATCTTCTAGAAATTTAAGATTTTTCACAGGTGACTTCCCTCTCATTCTCTTCATTATAGTGAGATTAAATCATTTAAAATTTCTTTTAATTGAATGGGATTTCAAGAGAGAAAGGAGAAGTGTAAGCTTGTAACCCACTGTCTTGATTTGGAAGCCACTGGTTATAAGTGTTTCCATGTTTTCCACAGACATTATTAGTATGATTAAGTGACTATATACAGAAATTAGGAACTACTCAGCTGTCCAACATAAAGCTCAGATAAATGTAATTTTTTTTTGGAATTTTAATCCATTTTATATTTCAGTGACTATCTGTTAAAATATCTTAGCTAAGTAACCCATTCCCTAACAGTGTTTTGTATATCACAAATGCTAGCCAGACCCACATATTTTTCAGAATGTGTAAATAGGACAAACTCTGACTTTGTTTTTGTAATGGCTATGGATGAAACAGTAATTGGTAGCGTTCTGTTCCATTTGCCCGGTAAGGGAAGGCTTTGGTGGAGGGATTTTCTATAGTCATCTACTGCTGAGGGTTTTCATCCAGGCGTCATTATCTACTATTGAACGAGACGAGAGCTCTGGAGAGAAGCTTTCCTTCCTTGTTTGTATCTATAGTTTCTCTCTTGTAGTGATTCTCTTAAATACAGGGGGAGAGGAAGATCTATGACACTAGAAGACTTACTACATTCATTACATTTATAGGGTTTATTTCCAGTTTCAGTTCTTATTAGACAAGTAAGTTGAATGTTCTGTTTGGAGGTTGGTCCTTGGCCTCACAGGTTTTCTTCTCTGCAGATGAATAAAGTAAATTATGAATCGTTTCAGGTACTTAACATGCGAACCATGTTTACTTAACACATCTTCTTGGGGGAACTCTCAAGAATAGAAAAAGAACAGGGCTTGGATTAGTTTAGTTTTTCTCAGATTCATGGTTTCGCTGTCACTTCCAGGTCAGCACTTCGTTCTGGTTGTCTCTTCCTGGTTCTCCTAGGCTTTCTCAAACTTTAAAGCTCATTCAGAGACTTTTCCTCGTACAGGGGGAGAGCAATGTGTATCTTTCCCTTTTTTTTGGTGGTAGAGTGAGTCTTCTTCAGAAGATCTCTGCTCTAGAATTGTTTTATTTTCAAAAGTAACAAAGCCCCACAGCTTAGGTAAGTGTTTCAGGGAGTTCCTTGCCTGTCCATCCATGATTCTTTGCTCTGCCCTGGCAAGGAAATCCCATCTGGTTTAGGAATCTAATGCTCAGTTCAGAATTTGGTGATGGGCAGAATGATACGTAAAGCTGTTTCTGGCAGAGTTCCCATAATTCACAAGCCTGACTTCTCAGAACAGGCTCCTTGGAGCAGTCTAGTACTCTGGCCCCTCTTGTAGAGTGAAGTCTACAGCATATATCTGAAAGGTACAATAAGCCCGGCGTATCCTGTCTCTTCCTCCTTAATGATCTGTCAAGGAGAATTTAGATACTTGTATTAGATTACCCACCAAGCCATTGCCTTTTTGTGGTTCCCTTTGTGTTGAAAGTTTTGGAGAATTTTTTTTCTTTAGGAGAGACAACAGTTCTTGGGGAGAATGCTCAAAACTAAGAATCTGGATAAAACAGTAGCATCTTCATTTACTGAAAAGTTAACTATGTCTCAGGCACTGTGCTTCTTAAAAGCAATTTCCTATAATCCTCACCAACACATGAGGTGGTGTGGTACGTGTGGGGGTATGCCACTTAAATGTTAGAAAATTAATTTTCAGGTTAGTCGAATAATTTACCAGAGTCACACAGCCAGTAACTGAGTGCTCAGATCAGAACCCACCCAGATCTATCTGAGACTAGTCCCACATAATCATTTAAACCCACAAACTCAGGAACCCCAAAGAAATCTCCCATCTGACAGGTAGGACTCACACCTCTTTTTAGTTCCCCAACTCTATGTGTCTGGAACTGGATCCCGGCATGGTACCCAAAGTAGAACTGTGTTGGGAGCCAGGACACAGGTGACTGCTGGTGGGTACAGTTGCAATTTCAAGAGAGAAGCATCATGCACTGATAGGCAGTAAATAGGCTCAAGCAATAGAGACTGGGAAGTGTGCCTCTTGTTTGAGAGGGAAAGAGTGGCATTTGAGTAGGGAACAGCAATAGGTGAGTAATGAATGGTTGTCTAAAGGGCGATATTAGGGCCTTTTCCAATGTAACTCTTCTATTGAGAGCTATATTTATAGACATATTGAATTATTTAGTTCAGTTGTGACATTTAGGAAAGCTACCGTTTTATTGAAAATTTAGCTATGTTTAAGAAGGAATGTTAAAAATTAAAGCAGTATTATTCAAAGTAGATGTTAGATCATTAAATTATGAAGATTTTTCAGATCATCTTGAGGGAGCCTTTTTGGTGATGAATGTATATCTAAATACTTGCAGCATGGTGTATATTCCCATCTCTAATCTGACCCTGAAGATTTCCATGTTTTATGTGGTTTTATGTAGGTAGATAAATAGACTTAGATATAGGCATCTACATTTAGAAAACCATGGTTCCTTGAATAGTGAACTCTAAAAGAAATTGGTGTTTTCCCTTTGTCACTTCTCTTAAAAATATCTGTTCCTTATAAAGTGACTCAAATATTTTTTAGGTTATCATGCCAGTAAATTTCAACTGTTTGATGTTTTGCTTTTTTGTTTGGTTGATTTTGGTTTTAATTGTGGAGTTTCTTTTTTAAAAATCGTGTTCATAAAGTTCAATTTTACTGGATTGGGGTTTGCATTTCTGGTTTTCAAATGAAAACAAAATTTTCTGTGTGTTCTTCAGATGTGTTGGCAAGCCAAGAACAACAGATGAATGAGATAGTTACAATTGATCAACGTGAGTATACATGCCCATAATACACAGCCCATTTATCAATAAGAAATGTTTCCTTTATTCCATATTGTGAAGTAGTAAAAAGGAAAACTAATTTTTAAATTTTTTATGAAGTATTTGAAATATACAAATAATAAAGTATAACATCTATGTACACTATAACACCATACACTATTAAGAAATAAAACTTTATATATAAAATTTACCTGTTGTATATCCTGAACTTGAAATTTGTCATTCTATGCATATTTTATATTTTTACCAACTGTGTAACTATAAACACTATAGCATTGTTTTGCACATTTAAATTTTGGGGGTAAAATAATAATATACTGTGCCTATCGTTTTATAACTTGCTTTTTTGTTTAAAAGTTGAGAACCATGTTGATACTTGCAGCTTGAGTATTATTCATTTTCACTACTGTATATTATTTTTAAAACTCTGTGAACCTCACTGAATTAGTATATTCAGAATGTATATGTGATTCTCTGGTTGTAATATCATGGGGTTTCTACCTTTTCAGTCTTACTAGGTTTACCAAAGTTGTTATATCAGAGTGGTGGAATGAGGTTGTACTCTCATAAGTAGTGAAATACGAGTTCTCATTCATCCACATTTTCTCTCAACATTTGATAAGCCATTTTTAATGAACTAATATTTTATAACTGTCCACTAAGTTATTTCAAAAATAAGACCAACTTTTATTCAGTAAGTTAAGATTCACAAACTGGAATGCAAACATACTATCTTATCCTCTGAACTTTTTTTGTAATTTTTTTTCAAAATTGTTGTAGATTAAGCCTTTTTGAAATGAGGGCTTTGTTGAGGTAATTAGCATTTTATGCTGTTCAGTAGTTTTTTTCACTGCTTGTATTAGAAGGGAAAAAAATTTTCCCCTTGTCTTTCTTTGCAGCTGTGCAGATTATTCCAGCCTCAGTGCAGTCTGCTACACCAACCACCATTAAAGGTATCAACAGTAGTGCAAAGGCAGCTAAAGTACAAAGAGCTCCAAGGATTTCAGGAGAAGATAGAAGTTCACCTGGGAACAGAACAGGTATTTCTGCATTGTCATCTGGTATTTATAAAGTTTTGTCATATTATGTATATTTGGTTTAATTTCAGTGTGAGTATGGACTACTTATCTGGCAGTGCTTAGACAGCATTTGAAAAAACATTTGTGTTCTTAGCGTGGCTGAAATAGAAACCAGAGAACCTGTTTGTTGCCTTTTGCCTTCTGTTAATTCATAGTGCTGTGGTCAATGCTTCTCCCTTTCAATTTAGGAAACAATGGCCAAATCCAACTGTGGCAGTTTTTGCTAGAACTTCTTACTGACAAAGATGCTCGAGACTGCATTTCTTGGGTTGGTGATGAAGGCGAGTTTAAACTAAATCAGCCTGAACTGGTTGCACAAAAATGGGGACAACGTAAAAATAAACCTACGATGAACTATGAGAAACTCAGTCGTGCATTAAGGTAAGCATTTATTACCGTTTATTCTTTTTTTTTAATATATCAAGCCTTTCTAAAAATGCCTTCTTATTCTAGGTATAAACATTGTTGTGTAATGATTTTAAAATACTTGTTCATAAGATGATGTTTTCTTTATATATAAAAACTAAAATTTTCAAACTTATGTTAAAAAAGACTTTTTCAAAAAATCTTTAGTAATAATTTTTAGTAGAATTTTGAGAGTTGTTTTTTAAATATTACTCTAACTTTTTTTTGTTTGTCAGGGAAAGCTTTTATTTGTCCTTCATATCTGAAGGCTAAGTTTACTGGATAGATTATTCATGACTGGCAGTTCTTATCTTTCAATATTTTGAATATGTCATCCCACTCTCTCCTGGCCTGTCACATTACTACTGAGAAATTTGCTGATAACCTAGTGGGGAAAAGTTACTTGTTTTTATCTGACTTAAAAGCATATACTACTCTGTTTAAAAACAACATGTTTTCTGTTATTTAAGTTACAGATAAAATCTATCGTTTGCATAGATGAACTGAGTGAAAACTTGAGCAAATATGCAGATATTTTCAACTTTTATATTTAGATGCAAACTGTTGACCCATTTTCCTATTTTTTTTCGCCCTACAATCTGCCTAAATCTAGTATTCATCAGTAACTAAAATGCTTCATTTTCAGTGTGCTTATCATTTAATCTCAAACACATGGCGAACTATCTAAAGATATTTTTGGTATAATCAGAATTAAAACTGTCATTTTTGATAGTTTATATGGCATACATACAAATCCCCTCAAAATTATTGATGAATTATTAGAATTAATAATTAAGATGTCGGTTCTCCTTAGATTGACCAAAATTTCAATGCAGTAACCATCTGAATAAGATTTTCCATAGAACTTGGCAAGGTATTTGTAAAATTTATTTGGGAGTAATAATGTACCACGATAATCTGAAGAAGGTTAACCTGAGTTTCACTACAAAGCTACAACAATAAGAAAAGTGTGCTGTTTGCTTAGGATAGACAAATAGACCATAGATTAGCATAGATAGCTCAAAAAGAACCAAAAATATAAGAGCATTTGATTTAAAAATGGCAGTGAAAAGAGGACATGTGGAAAAGACCTGCTTTTTAGTCAGTAGTGCTGGTACAATTGACTGTCCATATGGGAAAATAAAAATTCCTCACATCATACTAAAAATCAGTTCATGTAACTTGTAGCTTGAAATGTCAAAAGTAAAATAGGAAAGAATCTAGAAATACCTCCATGAGTTTGGTAGATGAGGAAAGACAAAACTAAAAGTACTAACCCTAATAGAAAAAAGATCAACAAATTGGACTACATTAAAATTAAAATTAATACCATCTAGTCATCAGAAGCCATCATCAAGAGAGTGAAAGGCAGGCCACACATAATCTGACATAAGACTTATCTTGAATATCTAAAGGACTCTTACAGATTAAAAGGAAAATGAAAAATGGGCAAGAGACTTAGACACTGTAGAGATTTCCCAAATGTCTGTTAAATGTATGCAGAGGTGTGCAACCTCATTAGTAATTAGGGAAATGCAATTTAAAGCCACAGTTAAATGGTACAACACATACCCCAGAATGTCTAAAATTAAAATGATTACTAGTGCCAGGAGTGTTGGTGAAGATACGAAGCAGTGGGAATGCTTCTGCACTTTTGGTAGGAATGTGAATTGTAGCCTGTAACCCAGCAGTTTCTCTCCTAAATATTTAACAAACGAAAATGTACTCATAATGTCCACATGTGCTCATAACAGCATTATTTATAACATTCAAAACCAGAAACTACCCAAAAAACAGGTTCCTCCCACTATCCAAAAGTAGAGCGTTCCTGTGAAGTTTCATAAGCCAAAATGGCATAGAGCAAAGAAGCAGTTACCATTAATTTATATGGGAGTTTCTGAGCGTTGCCAGACCCTAAAAGTAACCTACCATATCATACCAAATGACACGTGAAATCTAAAACAACACATAACACATAGTAAAAACAGGAATGCACAGAATAAATCAAGATAAAGCACAGATGCTCCCAGACAGTTCAAAGCTTCGGCAGCTTGATGCTGAGACGCTGGGTGCAGTTCCTCTGGAAGGGGCTCGGAGTGCACACTGCCTCTATAACGGCTGCTGCAAAACAAATGCTAAGCACTATTTTGCTTTTCGCCTTTTCTTTGTAAAATGGAAAATACTCTGGATGTTTTTTGATTAGCAAAAGCAGGTACTAATGCAGGTCTTCCTTAAGTGAAGGGGGAGAACGCAAACTTTCAGAATGCACAGGATACTTGTAGATGAAACGGTAGTGAATACATAAGTTGTGTCTCAGAGAATATACTGTGTATCCATAAGAATGAACTACTGCCAAAAGCACTGATATCAGTGAACCCAAAGAGTGTATACACTGTAAGTTCAAAAAACAGGAAAACTAAATTACAGCATTTAGGATGCAAGTTTGGGTGATAATATAAATAAAAGCAGTGAAATTACTATCATGAAACAAATTGGTGTTTACCCTTTAGGGGAAGGGGTGATGACTGGAGGAGCCCTGGGTGTGTGTGTGTGGGGGGGGGGGTTCTAGGGTACGGGCAGTGTTTCTGTCTCCTGACCTGAGTCATAGCTATCTGGTAATGTTCACTTTTGTGTCCTCTCTGTGTAATATATATCGCAATTTAAAAGGTTTTTAAAATAAGTTTCAAAGAAAGGGAAGAAATCATATCCATGAAAATACAGGTATTGTGTCCCTTTCCATTTTCTTAATTGTAGAGAATGAACAAACACAATGGATGCTATTATATATAGTTGTATGATTTATCTACGAGATTGAAGGAAGTATTAAGTAAAATAAACTTAATGTGTATTTTTTATCACCTCTTACCAAGAAACTGATAAGAGTATACCAACTTCATTTTCCTGCTTGAAATATAACCACTTTCCTTCATTCTCCTTTTTTCTCAAGTGTCTATTTATTACAGCCTTACATATTATGAAGAAATTTTCTTAAGAAATTGAAATGCCAGTAGCATTTTAAACTGAATGACAAGCATTTGGTGGTTTATGGGCTGAGATCTAAATTCTATATTAACGTAATTGGCACAAAAGGAAACACAGGACTGGCCAGTGTGTTATCGCTCTTAATGGGAAAGTGAATATAACTATTACACTTTTGCTGTTCTGCAACTAGAAAAAGATTACATAATTTCCTGTGTATAGGTCACTCTTTTCATTAATAGAGTTGATTAAACTGAGGGACTTTTATGATGAATCTTGCTAAGTGTGGTCATTTACACCACTGGTACTTTTGCCAATAATTGTTCCTTTTGTAATAGCTCTGTGTCAAATGGGTGCACATGGGCAGTGTAATTTTAAAATACAGGCTTCACAGTCTGCCAGCCCAGGAAAGTCTTTACTTTTTCCCCCTATTACTGGAATTGGCAGTGTATAGTGGTAAATAAAGTCTGTTTTCCAGAGTAAATATAAATCCTACTCTATTTCCATCTCCATAGAAAGCAGCAATAAACTAGACTTCTAGAGGGATTTCCCCAAATGGAAGCTGTGTAGGTTTAGGAACATTGTTCTTTATGATGTCCTGTTTCCTGTGTTTCTGTGTGTCTCTTTCTTCTAGCGCTTTTACTTATACTTCTGAGGCTCCCTATTGGATTTAGAGAATTTCTCTGAAAGGAAAGCCTGTCATAGTAACATGATGTAAGTAAAGGCGTAGCTACATAATATAGGATTTTATACAAGACAGAAAAGAAGTGGCCATTCCAACAAGCCATAGAATATATATATTAAAAATTTCTTCATACTACATGTATATGGTTAACATAGCTTATATTGTATAGAGGGCTCTGTGCCAGTCATTGTGTGCTAAGCACTTTCAAAGATAATCCTTTTAGTCCTCAACGGTTCTATGAGGGTAAGTACTGTTTTAAACCTCATTTTATAGATGAGGAATAAAAGCTTAGAGAAAATGGCTTTCTTGTGGTCACAAAGGTAATAAATAAAGATACTGGATTTTGAATCTCCGCATTCTGACTCCAAGCCCTTGTTCTTAGGTTCTGTTACTGCTTCCAAGGTTTTCTGTTTTGTTTAATAATACCTATTTTTAAATCAGTGATTTATCCTGATTGTGGAAAATATGCTTTGAAAATTTAGTACATAAAGTTTTTTAGAATTCTGAGCATTGAAATTTTAGTTAATAATGTTTGAAGTTTCCTTGGATAGTAACATCAAACATTTCTGTGTAATTTCAATGTTAATTGCTGTTATGGTGGATGCAATACTCTGCTAGGCTTCTGCTTATAAAAGTGATTGTGATATGTTGTAAGAAGGCCAAAGTCTTTATTTTTTATATAATGTTGATGTGTTTCTCTCTCTCTGAAGGTATTATTATGATGGGGACATGATTTGTAAAGTGCAAGGCAAGAGATTTGTCTACAAGTTTGTCTGTGACTTGAAGACTCTTATTGGATACAGTGCAGCAGAGTTGAACCGTTTGGTCACAGAATGTGAACAGAAGAAACTTGCAAAGATGCAGCTCCACGGAATTGCCCAGCCAGTCACAGCGGTAGCCCTGGCTACGGCTTCTCTGCAAACAGAAAAGGATAACTGAGCCCAGGACCTTCTGGGAGTTCCAGGTCTTTCTTAAATATTGGAGCAAGTACTGCTCTTACCTTTATTACTGAATTGGAATCTTCTTTTATTTCTAGACTGTACAATCTGATGCATGATTTTTTTATAAATATTTCATACTCTTGTGAATCTGGATCTTTTTACTTTGAGCATATATTTTAGAATATGTATATGTTAAAGGATCACCACAATGGCTTCAGTGTGAAGGTGGGTTCATTGTGGGATAGTTTGTGAACAGTCAGGAAAGCTGAACTGGTCAGTATTAACGTCTAGCCCGACCAAAAATAGCCAGTAGCATCTGAAGATGAAAAGTAAATGAAGTATCTGCAGGGAACAGTCTGGCTTAACTATTTTTGAAAATGTTACTGTTTCCCCTCTGCTGCCCTAGATGTCACTTTACATAGAACCGCGACATGGAGATTTTACAGCTAAAGCATGTGTGCCTCTTTCATCTAATCAGGCAGAGCCAAAATAGTCATATCAAATAAAATTATATATTAATAACTAAAATAAGAGTATCAGTTATTAAAGTAATTTATATATTTGCAGCAAAGGACAATAAGAAGCCGACTGGCAGAAGAGCAGTGCTGAAGAAGGAGGTACAGGTTTAAATCTGGCTTACCTCAAGCCACTTTTAAGGATTTTCTGTATAGATTATTCATAATGTCAGGCCAAGAATTTAAATTATTTTAAGAGAGAGGCATTTAATTCTAATAAACCAACTATTACAAAAATTCTGAAATGATCTCTGTTTTTCCAGTCAGAGATTTAAAAAACTGAAAAGTATACCTCAGCCAGAAAATTGGTTTGGTTTGGATTTCTACTTTTTTTTTTTTTTTTTTTTTTACCCTATAGTGCCGGTTTAGTGCGCAAAAGAGCTTACATAGTCATTGTGTTGCTGATGAAATGAAGACTTTAAATCAGTCAGCAGTACTTTGCCTTTCAAGACGTTAGTAAGTTACAAATACAGAGGGTGCCAAAAAAATGTATACACATTTTAAGGAAGAAAAAAAACTATTAAAATTATAATACTCAATATATACCTGTAACAAAAGATGAATACAAGTCATGTGTATACATTTTTTTGGCACCGCTGGTAGTTTAAAAAGGAAATTTTGACCTCCAGGACAGGCAGTCTTCTCTTAAAACAAAATTTCCCATTTATTTAATTTTCTCCTTTTGAATATTTGTATGTGTGAATATACAAATATCTATATACATGTCCATTTGACCATTTCCTATATAAAGATACATAAATGAAGACAGTAATATTCAAAAGGAAAGATATTTCAAAAGGTAACTCATTTTAAAAATTCTTTAATGAAGTAATTCTTATATATGAGCAACATTTTACTTACCACAAGCTGACACTAAACAGAAATGGCTAGATATGTCTTTCTTTTTTGCTTGCTTGCTTGCTCACATGCTTTCCTTGTTTTTTGTTTATTTGTTTGTTTGTTTGTTTTAAGGTATTATGTACAAATCATGATATGAGATGTTGGCAAATAGCTTCTAATCCTCTTATAGCAGAAGACTGATTCTCAAATATTACTTTATGCACCTTCTCCCTCATCATCTCCTTTAAATTCATCCCCCTAAACAGCTTTATAAGAGTCAATGCTTTTGACTAGGAGGAAAGGGCCAGGGTAATAGAGGCAGGGCGGCATTGTTAGCAGTTGTTGCTGCCAAGACTAACTAGTGGTGTGGCATGAACCACAGGAGGAGGCAGGGCTCTTAGGAACAAGGAGGAATCTACCATCTCCTTTTCTGACAACCTCAAATCATAATTTTAAGTGCTGTGCTATAGGACTACAAAGTGCAGTATTGGCCCATTTACATTACTATATTAAGACCTTTAAGACCCTGCCGTAAATATCTAAGGAAGAATAAAATTTGTGACTTTCAGTTTTACTTTTTGACAAACACATACAAAATAAACTGACATATTATTAGTATAATTTGGGCACAGTGATTCCAAGAGTATCTGAATGGAATAGCAATTTGAAATAATCAACAGAAGCTCTAGTTTCAGATAACAAATAATTGCAAAGGTTTTGCATCATCTGCTTTTGGCCTGGGGAGTTGACAAGTAACTCACAGTTTTAAGAAATAATAAAGTATATTATTCTGGTATATTATCAAAAGCTTAAATTCTTCACTTTTAGATATAAAATGCTTTTGGGGAGATACTGTTTTAATTTTTAGCCAAGATTGTAGACTTCCTTTATGTCTCAATCATAGGTATATATTTTTTTAAGATAAGAAACACCCACATTTATGTTAGATTCCTTAAGACTATTACCCTGTTTCCCCCAAAATAAGACCGGGTCTTGTATTAATTTTTGCTCCAAACGATGCATTAGGGCTTTATGTTCAGGGGATATCATCCTGAAAAATCATACTATGGCTTATTTTCCGGTTAGGTCTTATATTTGGGGAAACATGGTATTTCTTTTTTCCTTCAAGCATTCCTGAGATGCTTTAAAAAAATAAATAAATAAACAAAACACACTTTCTGTTTTCTTCCTTTGGCAGTTTTCATTTCTCATCATAATTTGAACAGAGATATACATGATTAGATGCTTTTCTTTTTTCTTCTTTGCCTCTCACTATCATTTATGCACCATAACATAGGTAATGAGACCAGTTTACCCAATTGATTTAAGATGCTTTCGTTGCTTTGTCTCAACTTATATATAAACTATTTCCCATTGTCTTTACTAAGGTTACAGTTACCAGAAAGTCAGGTAGGCTTTTGTTAAAAGATAACTTAGGGAAGAAAATATTCATGCCATTCATTCTTGGCTATGTTTCTATGAATGAATTTTCCATAGGAGAATTTACAGTGTATTCAAAGGAAGAAATAAAATTATTGGTCATATTTTGTACCTTATAAGTACAAGAATAATGAAATTTTTACTTTTGTTTTAAAACTTATTTTCCATGTGAGGTTCGTATTGAGCCAACTTTCATGGGTATCTTGCTATCCTAAAGTTTGGAAATTTGTGTCGGCATCAGAAAATCAAATAAATGAGTCAGAATTGCTATGTGTGGTTGATACTCATATGAATCAACTCATCACATTCATTTTTGAATCAGTCTATGTCAATCAATGAGGAAAAACTATTTAGTTGTTTTTTTCCCCCGATTAATGATAAAACTCAAGTATATTTCTTTAAAGGGCTGTACCTTCAAATATTTTTGTTGAGGTCTGAGGTCTATTTTTCATCTTCATCCTTTCATCCTACTGCCTTCTAAAAAGAACTAGCGTATCTTCGAAATAGCACAAATATGTTTTTAAATTCATAGTTGCAAAACATCTGTGACTAACTTAATGTCTTCATATCTAGAGGTTGTAAAAAAATACTGATATTTCAGTGATATTTCACTTGCCAGAAAAAAATATTCTCGGTCTTTTGTAAAAGGGAGGAGGATTTTTGCATACATTTTTACTCTTTAAATACAGACACTTATACTGTCATAATAACAATTATGTATTTCTTTGTGGTTTTTATTTTTTTTGTAATTTTACATAAAACAGTTATTTTCTATTTTTACTCAGATAAAAATATTTGTGCATAAAATGTAAAAATAGTAAAATGAGAAAAATAAAACTATTATACAGTATATTTCTGTGTTGTTAGAAATTTTATTCTTGCAAACAAATAGTCTCAAATTCCAGGGGTATTTGCTTGGGTGAAAATATGACAGTCCACATATGATGTATACGATGTCAGACAATTTAGTTCGTGAAGTCATAGAAAAAGTGCTACATACCTCATTGCTGAAGTACTTCCCTTGGGAAGCTATGCACCAACACCAGCACCTAGTCCACCCTTCAAAGCAATTTTGAAACTCTGGAATGGCCATCAGAGCTGTCGTCATATTACCCTTGATGTCCTGAATGTCATCCAAATGTCTTCCTTTCAATAATTCCTTTATGTGCAGATAAAGAAAGAAGTCAGTAGGCAGGTCAGGTGAGTAGGGAGGGTGTTCCAATACAGTTATTTGTTTACTGGCTAAAAACTCCCTCACAGGCAGTGCCGTGTGAGCTGGTGCATTGTCGTGATGCAAGAACCATGAATTGTTGGAGAAATGTTCAGGTCGTCTAATTTTTTCACGCAGCCTTTTCTGCACTTTCAAATAGTAAACTTGGTTAACTCTTTGTCCAGGTGGTACAGATTCGTAATGAATAATCCCTTTGATATCAAAAATTAGCAACATCGTTGCAACAAGTTCCTGAAGTTAATTTTTAGGCCTCCGTATGTCATTCCCAGATACTTTAAAACTATCAATTTGTGAGGAACAGATTTCATGAACTAAAATTAGGTGATAGAGTTTAGTCTTTTTTAAGAAAATAAATGAAATCCCATCCACAAACCCTAACTGTTTTAGATTAGTAACAAGAAATGGTAAAATAGTACTTGCCAAAAGGCTCAAGCCGGTGATTGTTAAACTAGATATTCTTAGTGAAGCCGTTCTTTTGTGTGTTAATTAAAAAGAAAACTACCTGTCCATGTTGGCTAAATAACAGGAAGAAGAATGAAAGGGGACAGGAGAAAATGGGACTTTGGTTTTGTTTATGGTCCAGCCAGTGGTCACACCACAATATAACTATAAAAAATTATGGTTTGAGTGAAATAAATTGCTTTAAAAACACACAATGTAATTTTACCTAGTTTGAAGTGATGAAAACCATCATTTAGGAAACTAATGAGGTATATTTATCTTCTATCACAAAAAAGACACTGATTTTTTGTGTGTAAGACTTAAAAGCTTAGTTTGCAAGCGAAGCACATGTTAAAAATGCTTTTACTACTAGCAAATCAACTGATTTAGAACAGTGCTTTTAAAACTTTCTGAGGTAAAGGACTTTTTATTTCCAGTTGGTTACAGACTGAAATTATTATAAAATAAAAAATGAATTAAAAGGGGAAGCGGAAAATGGAGAGTTGTTTAATGGGTACAGAGTTTCAGTTTTGCAAGGTGAAATAGTGGAGATATGTCGTACAACAGTGAATATAATTAATAATACTGAATTGTACACTAAAGCATGGTAAAATAGTAAATTTTATGGGTATTTTAGCACAATTTAAAATTTTTTAAAAAGTGAATTAACAGAATTTTAAAAATCATGTAATTCACCAAATTAACACAGGGCTGGGGGGACATGGTCATATCAATACATGCAGAAAATGGTTACAATAAAATTCAGTATCCATTCATGATAAAAACCGAACAAACTAGAATTAGAAGGGTGCTTCCTTAATCTGATGAGTATCTATGAAAAACCTACATCTGACATACGTAATGTTTTTTCTCCTAAGATTTGGCGAAAAGCAAAGAGCTACCTACTGTCACCATTTCTATTCAACACTTACTGAAGATCCAGCCTGTGAGATCAGGCTAGAACGAGAAAAATAAAATATTGTAAGAAAGAAAACTCTGTAGAAGACATGATCAAATGTTGAAAATCCTAAAGAATAAACTACTAGAATTAATGAGTTTAGTAAGGTAAAGTACAAGGTTAATATACAAAACTCAACTTTATTTCTAGCAACATATTATTGGAAATATTGAAAAGCTACCATTTACTTTAAAACATGAAATAATTAGGGACAAATATAATAAAATTTGTGCAAGACTCATCCAAGGAAAACTACACAAAATGCCAAGAGATGAAAGGAAATCTACATATTTTTTCCAACCCTACATACCTTAACTCCTTGCAATGTGACAGGTCACAATTATATTTCATTATTTTGATTTCCATTTCGTTAAAATGGAGAAGTGCCGAATGAGGTGAAGTGATTTAATTAGGATTACACAGAATGCCAGGGGCAAGGCTGAGCTAGAACCTGGTCACTTGGCTCTTAATCTAGGACCAATTCTATGCGATGTAAAAGGTTTTGGGTTTTGTTGTTCCAGTACTTGTGTGGAGAGGAGGGAGGGAGCTGGTGGACTGCAAAGCGATTGAAGATTCTTAATCATAGGCAGTAATACAAGGGAGGGTCATCTTTCAATGAATGGAAAATTGGGGCATAGTTCAAGCATAAATGAGAGAAGAACAAGTATGAAATATACCTCACTGTGTAAGAAATGCTTTATGTGTGGCATTGGTTCTCCAAACACATGAGTTGCATGTTATATCACTTACAAAGAAAAATTAGTGTACTAGAGAACTGCCTTTTTTCTGTGGTTATTTAGGATATAATTCCATTGAAACTCGATTCTGCCATTAGTGGCAACATCAATATAGCATAGGGAAATAAACAGATTGAGAATTCCAGAAATAATCTTATTGATCACATACATTTATCCACTTGATAGGGAAATCATGTCCATTTGTTGATTTTAAAAACACATTTGTGTTAAGATATTTTACCTTCCTGACACAAAATAATCAAATGTGTGTGGAATTTTTTTTTAGACTGCATGGTAAGGGGACGCCTGCAATGGCAGGCTTTACAAACTATGTGGTTTACAAAGTAACCACATAGGATGGTCTGAAAAACAAAAAATTCCTAACTAAAACCAATTCATGGCAGGTAGCCACGTCCTAGGCCAGTAGCTTCCTTGACAGAGGTCAATCTTTGAGCCTGTCACCTTTCTGCGTGTAAGATAACAGGCCTCTGGAATGACAGAGTCATCCCTTTTTATCAGACCCGTCAAGGCACACCCATCTCACCAGAGCAGGAGACCACAGAACTTAAAAATGTTACCTTGTTCCCTGAATACCATTTCTGTGTGCTGTACATGTTAATCACTAACTATCCTGTACCCGCCAATGGAAAAGAAGTGTGTGTTGCTCCATTTTACTTTTTATCCAATCCCAGAGATTAACCCACTTTGCTTTCTCCCATCTCCCCAATCTACCAATGAATTTCATGTAACCCTCCTTACGTCTCCTCCTTTGATTCTAATGTATATTTAAAAAGCTGCAAAACTGCCATTCTGCAGAGCATTTTCTCAATCCATTGAGATTTTGCTCTCCTGCAATTGTCACCAATTTGATTCAAATTAACTTATAAAAATTCCCTACAGCTTTAGACTTGCCCTATGTTGACATAGAACATGCTCAGTAGAGGGATTCTTATTTGGGTAAGGAGGGTGGACACAAGGGAAAACAGTTATTCACCATTTTCATGCTTAATTCTTTACCAGAATATATTTGATTTTCTTATGACTTCTAAAATCAATCTGAGACGTAACTTTGTAGAAACTCTTTTGCATTCAAGTATTTTCTCCCAAATAGAATGTTTAGGTTGTTAACGTTGATTGATTCCCAAACCTCATGAAAACATATCAATGGTTTAGGTTTGAAAAAGTGAAGGGGATCCAATGATCTGTGGTCTTTTAATTTTTAAGTCAAGATTTTTGGTGCAGAGTTCCAGAAATGGCAGGATTACCCTCCAGCTAAGATACTATTCAGGGACTCAAAAATTCATACTAACCTTTCTTGTTCCATAAATTGATAAAAAGCAGCTGCCATGCAGAATTCTTATGACAAGCTCTTGTCAGATTCTCAGTATGGTAGCAAAGCAATGAACTATTTGAGAGCAGTAAGCTTCAGAAGAATTTAGCAAGCGGAAATCAGGAAGCTTTCAGAGGAGAAAACATTCACCTGGGTGGGTTTAAGGGTTGAAATATTCTATGATATATATTTGATACACTTTCATGCTGCTAAAAAAACATTCTCCCTCATATTTACTTCTTCTGTAAATATTAGCTCATTGCATCGCTGTTGAGAAGTAAATAATGAAAGAAAAAAACATCTTTGCAAAGATAAATCAAAATAAGATTGTTTCCGACATTTTCATTTCTGCGTGAAGATAGCAGAATTTCCTGTGGCTATTTAGTTTTCAAGTCATTGGCAATATGTTTGAAACATAAATGATCCCAAGGGTTCTCTCTCAAATGAGAAATAGTTGAACTTGTATCATGCTGGGGGATCTGTCGAGAGTAAATTAGATACATTGTGGAAACTGGATATACTACTGAAAATCAGTAATTATCTCAGCTTGCCACATAGTCCTCCTAGGAATCTGAAGGAGTTCTTGTGTTTTGAAAAATCTTTAATCCAGGATACTTCAGGAGAAGTAAATCTTTCTATATATTTTTTCTATTGCCCCAAAAGTTGATAGCTAGAAGATCAATTTAGTGTCTCTTTTGGGGTGAAGCATGATTAAGAACTTATTTCTTCATTCTCTTCCCTCTGATTGAAAAGCTTTTGCTCTTTATCCTTCCTTTTCCTCCCACTTCTCTCTCTGGCAAAAATCTTACCATCCTTTATAGTCCTGAAGTGACCATCCCCTCCTTCTTGCACACACTGCCTTTGAAATTACACTCACCTGATCTTCCCACTTCAATGGTCCCTACTTTATTGGCTCAGGACTTACTGATTTTCAGAAGACTAGCACCGAAAGGCTGCCTTGGTCCCACCTAACAAAGTTTAAAAAGCAAGTGTAGTTACAGAACAAAGCTTAACATTACTTATAGGAATAAAGAATAACAAAGTATTGCTTATTTGCATTATTTTAAAAAATCTTACTCCTTTAAATTCCAACTAAAATGCTAACTGATTTTCTTCCTTTAAATTCTTGGAGGATTCTTTTATGACATTTAGCACAGCCTGTATTTTATGGGTTTTATCCAATTGTATTGTGAATGGTTTATCCAGTTGTATTATAAATTCCTAGGAGATAGAGAACACCCAAGATTCATGCATATTTCTAGTTCTCTTGCATTGTTGATGCCTTCCATACCTGATTTTAAATATATATATATATATATTATTTAAATATAAATATATTATTATATATATAATATATATATATATTATTAAATATATATACATATATATATATGTTTGCTTAATAAATGAATGACTATTCCAACAAAGTTTATCCAAAGTATTAAATATTAATTGTCTATTCATTTTGACAATAAATTTATTTAGGAATTTACAATTTGAATATGTGAAGGCCAACCTAAGAATCACTCATATTATTGCCAGCCTGTTTCTGAAGTATGAGTCAAAAAATATGGACTAGTTCTCACGGTTATTTCTATAATAATAAACAATTATTTTAATTATTTAAATTGGAATTTGATATGTCCTTTTTCAAATCCAGCTGGGATTATTTCTGTGGTACTTACACAAGGATTATTTGAGTAGTACTTGTAAGTAATGTAGCAAAAAATATGTCATGCTGAGGGGTTCCAGTTTCAACCTTTTCCAGTTGTGGACAGAAAAGGAGCCACATGTTAAACCTGACAAGCTCAGGAGACTGAAAATAACCATGTAGGATGGCGTGAACATAAAAATTCCTAACTAAGGTGGGCATGGCCAGAAGTCACATCTTTGGCCTGTAGCTTCCTTGACAAAGGTCAGTCTTTACCTTAAGTGAGCCTGTCTGTCGTCTTTTTGCATCTAAGATAGCATAACCTTGGAATGTCAGAGTAATCGCTTTTTCCAGACCCCCCAGGGGGCACAACCCACCACACCAGAGCAAGAAACTACAAAATCCCTCAGTGTTATCTTGTTCCCCAAATACCATCTCTATGTGCTGTAAAATGCTCTTAACTATCCTGTACGCACCAATGTAAAAGAAATGTGTCTCTCCATTTTGCTTTTTGTCCAATCCCAGAGATTTTCCCACTTTGCTTTCTCCCACCCCCTTAATCTATAACCATTGGATTTCATGTATCCTTCCTTTGATTCTAATGTATAAAATACATTGCAAAGTGGCCATTTCCCAGAGCATTTTCTCAATCCATTCAGACTTTGCTTTCCAGCAATTGTCGTCAGTTTGACTCAAACTCATAAGCTTTCTCTTAGGCTGGATGGTTTTTTCGTTGACACAGTTGATGTCACTATGGCAAAGGCATCTTAAATATCTGGCATAAAGCAGTAAAAGAAAGAAGATAGAAATCTAATAATGTGGCCGAATGGAGAGGCATATATTTTGGGGGATGCTGCTAAAATGGGGGTGGGGAACGGGGCAAAACATCTGAATGCAGTTCTTGGAATCAGAATGGCTGAGTGACTGCACTTACCTGATCTTATATTAGTCAGCAAACAAACACACGAACAAACCTATAATGAATTTGGAAGCTGCTGATATTGCTGCTCTTTGCGATGACACAACAGGGAAATCCTCCGGCTCTGAGCTGCCACGGTGCCATGATGGTAGCTTACGACAGCCTTTAGTGTTGCTTCTCTGCTCCTTAGAAAGTAGTAAACGGACCTCTTCAAGCTACATTTCTGGCAAGGGGCTGAGATACTGTCTCTCCGCCTGCAAGAAATCCAGATAACAGAGGAAATCCAAAGGAGTGGTAATGGTTCAGAGTGTCTGAAAAGTAACAGAAACTGGAATAAAAATGGCTCCAAGGTAAATAATATGTCCTTGCCTTTTCGCAGCTGTTTAGGGACTCCTGTATCTTTTCGTGTTAAGTTTACGTGGCAAGGTAAAGGCACTTACGTAACTAAACATTGTTCTTCAACAAGTATTTCCTGGGTATTTTTCCAAAATGGGAAAACAGATCTGTTTTCAGATATTATTCAGCTGTGCAGGGAGGCAAACAGATGTATTCATTAACACTCCCTGCAGAGCATATTGTGATATTCAGAAGTGGAAAGTGCTCAAGCTGAGGTTACACAAATGTTTTCTGTTATGAAACCTGCCTCCACGGGACCACAACTTTCAAGGAGAATCCCAATTTAGACCATTTCCCGTTGTCACACTTGATATGAACAGTGACTTTCCTAAGATTATAATTGCATTTTACCTTGCTTTAAAGAATGACTGTTCTGTCTTGTTGTTGCTTTGCCTAAAAATAGGAAACCTAACCTGTTTAAAATTTAATTTTCTGTATCAAGATAGTGAAGAAAAGGGTTTTGTAAAGTTGAAGGTAATTCAATGCCGTACTGTGAGGTGTCACTGGTACTAACGCCAGAACTACACACATGAACTAAGAATTACTGTTTGTGTTTTAAACCTATGAACTGGTGATAATGATGACCATGGAGGACAACATTTATCTGAAATTCTGCTCGAGAAAATTACAATTGTGCAACTGTCATGCAGGGACTCAGCTCCCGCTCCCCACACCAGAACACAGGACATGGCGAGGCCAAAAGAGAACACCAACGGAGCCATGGATGGTGGGGTTCATACCATTATAGTCTCGTTGGCAGCTGGATTGGAGACATAGGAAGCAGGCTCCACACGATGCGCAATCCGCCATCTGCTTCTCTGCCAATCAACCAACCCTTTGCTAACTGCCATCCGCGCTTGCTAGCTCAGTCACGGCAGCTACATCAGTGACCATTGGCTAACTGGTTACAGCTGATGGTCAACTAGTCACAGCTGATGCCCATCTACTACCCGAGCCCGCACCTTTCCACATGAGGTCGAGAACCTGGAAACTGCTCTCTGGGACTCTGTCCCCACAGCAACCCTTCACCACCCACAGCTTTGGGTGCTGATGTGTTATGTTGGTGAGGTCGTGCTGCCCAGAGAGAGGCCTGAGGCAGGCCTTACGGGGAAGGCACTCAGGCCTGAGATGGGGAAATCAGTCTCCCAGTTCTCTCTAGGTATTCCCAAAACAGGCATGGAAACAATGAAATGGGTTTGAAAGGCACAAACAGGACCTGGGTTTCCATGGTCTTGACCAGGGCTTGGTTGCAAATGGGCCTCGAATGGGATTTCTTGATGAGGTGACAGGAAGACACAGTTGGTTCCTAGAAACTGAGATGAGATCCTTAAAATTTTGGGATTTCATGGAAGGGAAAAAATTACGAAAACAATTCAAACGACAGTATATTGTTTTGCTAGGGCCGCCATAACAAAGTACCACAGACTGGGTGACTTAAACAACAGAAATTAATTTTCCCACAGTTCTGGAGACTGGGAAGTCCCAGATCAAGGTGTCAGCAGGGCTGGTTTCTTACGAGGACTCTCTGCTTGGCCATCCCCTCCCTTTGTCTTCATGTGGTCTTCCCCCTGGTATGTCTGTGTTCTAATCTCTTCTTATAAAGACACCAGTCATATTGGGTTAGGGTTCAACCTAATGGACTCATTTTAACTTAATTACCTATTTAAAGACGCTGTCTCCAAATAGAGTCACATTTTTGAGGTACTGAGGGGTTAGGACTCAAATATATACATTTTGGGGGAACACAATTCAGCCCATAACAAACAATAACAACAAACCCACAAAACAACTCTAGGTGGATGACACACAGTTTTAAACTTTTATTTTGCCGAATCAGGAAATTAAAAGACAACATGATTTAATCATAATTTAATAAAAGACATAATTTATTAACAGAAGAAAAGAGGTAATCAGGATATAATCAAGGAATAAAGGAGTATTCTTTAAACTGCATGCATTGACCTTTATAAACATCTCACAGATGTGTCCTTATTTTTAGGACCAGTGAAATCTTGAAATCTTTATTAGTGACTGGTGCTAATCTGCCAAAACAGAGGACAAAGTTACTGTGCCTTGGTGCCCTAACTAAAATTTGGTTCCAATAGCTTCAAAACCTTAATCACACTGGTAGAAACCTTGAGGGAAGTGAAGATCTGAATGTATCCTGAGGCCTCTGTTCTGGGGAAAGGGGCAGAAGAAATTATTTGGCTCTGCATGTATTAAACAGATGACTTAAACCGGAAAAGGAGTGCCTCAAGAGGTAGGATGGTCTGTGTAATAATAATAATAATAAGAGAGAGAGAGAGAGAGAGAGAGAGAGAGAGAGAGAGAGAGAGAGAAAGACTTGTTCTTGTTGCTTGTCTCTCTACCAGGTAGACCACAGAACACATGTAACAAATTAAAGAACAAAAATAAGAAACATACAAAGTATGTTCTCAGATCACAATGGAATTAAACTAGAAATAACAATAGAAAGATAGCTGGAAAATCCTCAACTGTTTGGAAATTGAGCAACATATTTCTAAATAAGTCATGGGTCAAAAATGAAGTCTCAAGAGATACTCAAAATATTTTGAACTCAGTGAAAATGGAAACACAATTTATCAAAATTCTCGGAGTGCAGTTCTTAGAGGAAAATTTATAGCATTAAAGGCATATATTAGAAGAGAATTATATCTAAAAATTATCTAAGCTCTCACCTTAGGAAACTGGAGAAAGAAGAGCAGTTTAGGCTAAACTAAGCAGGAAGAAAAATTTAGAACAGAAGTCATTGAAATTGAAAACAGGAGATCAATAGGGGAAATGAATGAAGCCATTTGAATAAACTAAATGAAAAACTGCACTTTAGTTAATAATATGGTATCACCACCGGTTCTGTTCAATAGTTGTGACAAATTGCTATACTAATTAATGGAAGATGTTAATAAGGGGAAACTGAGTGGAGGGCATATACTGAATTCTCTATACTATTTTTGCAATTTTTCTGTAAATCCAAAACGGTTATAAAAATATAGTGTGTTTTTTTTTTTTTTTTTAAATTAAATATATGGCTTGAGAAGTTGACCTCATTACTAAGCAAGTTGGCAGGACCTGCTTTTTAAAAGAGTTGCGAGAGTAATACTGATACCCACATATTTGGGATAGCTCAGATGACACCTGGCCAAGACTCAGGCCAGGCATATTTTGGGTTCCTTGAGTATGAAATTGTCTAAGATCTCTAAGCAGTCATCTCTCATCCATTTCCAAATGGGGCAGGATATAAATAAGTTTAGAGCTTTTAAAAAGATCAGGTGTACAAGAGACACCAAAGCAAGGACATAGGGAAAAGATAGAAAGGTTATCTCTGGAAATAGCAGTTATAAAGTGAAAGTTCAGCATGACTGGAGACTTGCAAAAACTGCTTAGGTTAACAAAAGCTGGCCTTTCTGTTTTTCCTTTTTTTTTAATAAAGTAATTTTGAAAGAAGGATAAGAGGAACATGGACCACATAAATCAGCTTTAGAAAAGATGAGGTATTATATTGCTGCATCTTCTAATTTGGGCTTCTAGGAACAGGAAGACCCCACTTAACAGGGGCTTAAACAAAATTGAAAGCTCATTTTAGTCTCCTATTAAATTTGGACGTAGACTGACCAGGGCTGGGCTTCTTCACCTACAAAATTGATGACATCAGTACCTGATTCATGGGCTGTTCTGATGATTACATCATCATTTTAACTGTTATTCAGACCGAGTGGGGGATGGGTTGGCCATACATGCGATGAACAAAAATGAGTTTCATGACTTGGGCAGAACTTTACTCTTGTGGGGACTGGGTTTATACCCCTGTGCCCTGGGATAGTGGTTAAGAGTTGAGAGCAAGATAGTCGGGAAGGTGGTTCTGGGAGGTACCACCCGTGCCCCATGGGCTAGGACAGAGGGTGGACCACTGATTAATTTTCCTACTTCAACTTCATCTTTCTTACAAACTGTGGTATATCTTTGAGATTCAGGCAACTGGTTGTATGGCAGTCTTGGTTTTCAGTATACTGTGAGTTTTTATCATTGTCAGAGATTTTTAATGCCAAGTTTTTCAGTGACTGCATTAGGAGTTGCTTTCCAGATGTAACTTTAAATTTGAAGTTCATTTTTAAAGCTCCTAAAAGGATGACTTGCTGTAAAACATGTTGACATGTTATGTTACCTAATCTTTTGTCTAATGAACATTGGGATAAATGTGTTTTCCTGATGCCAAGTCAGAGAGTGGTTAAATAGAGAGCTAATGATCTATAGGAGTTTTACTAGGTTACATCCAAGGGGTAGTGAGAAGTGGGAAACGATGGAAGAGTTCAGGAAACAAAATTTTTTGACCAATATCCACCAGCTACAGCTAAGTTACATTAGATAGGACTGCTTTTTCCAGACAGCCCAGACTTCTTCAGATATCCAGTTTACACTGCAGGTCACTTATTTTCAAACTCGTACATCCGTATATTTTCTTATTCTAATGGTGTCCTCATTTCTGGATGTGTTGTTGGCCAAAGAGCATTGACATCACGCAACTGGTCAGGCCAGAGATCATCGTTAGTTTACATGTAAGGAAACACATGACAGGAAGTTCACACAGTCCCTGAGTTTACACAGTGGATCAGTGGCAGGGACAGAGTTCTGTCTACAGCTACCTGGTTCCAAAGCCGGTGCTTTCTCCCTCATAACATACTTCCTCCCCAAAGTGCTGCGATATTTTGGCTTTCAGTCTGAGAGGCTTATGGGTTTCACTGTTTCCCTTTATGTTAAACAAGCAACTTTATAGCATTTTTTGCACAATTAGCAATGCAATAGCTAAAGACAGGGATGTGAAAAAAAAAAATCTATAAAGGATTTCCTAAGAGAAGCAGGTTTAGGATGTTTATTTTTCACAGAGCTCTCTCAGCCAATATATGTGTCGTGTATGTGTGTGTTTGCATCTATATTTAGACTCACATATATCCACACAACATCCACAAAACTCCCTTTGAAAAAAAGCACCAAAGTTCTTTTAATTGATAGCATCCAGAAGCATACGGCTTACTGCTTATAAAAGAAATAACTCTTGAACGCACTACAGGAAAATGCCAACCTTTTTATAATTGGGACCAATAGCCATGCAGGGATCTTATTCACAGTCCATGTGTCCTGTTATTTGAACAGCAGCTTGTTTAGTATAATTAGACTAAACTCATGCACCATCGTTGATATGCTAATAAGCTAGAAAAAGTATAATGAACTCTGAAAATTTCTCAAACATAAGGTTTTGAGTTATACACAGACATTTCAATTGTATTAATGTTTTAAAATTTAGAATCTTAACATTTCATTAAATACAATGTAAGAAGTGCATACGTCAAGGAAAGTTTCCACCTTGGCATGATTTTTGTCGAAGAAACTGTCAGGAGTGTCATACCGAGATAGTTTTAAAAACAGCATGAAGCTAAAACTAAAAATATGTTTTTAGAAAAAAAATAATTCCCTGTGACATGGATTTTTCTCTCTCCCCATAACCAATTGCTATAAGGAAATAAGGTGCCATTCTCCTAGCAACCTCCAAGGAATAAGATCAGCCATTCGTCTTCTGATATTTTTTTTTTTTTTGCTGCTTCTTTCTGTACCTGTTACTAGTTTGATAAAATATTTGCCCTTTGAAGTTTTAATTTTCCTCATTGGTTGTTGCCATTCTTGAGAAAGTGAAAAGACTCTGAGTCTGGATATAAATCCAGTTTTCACAAAGAAAAAAACCACAAAACACGATAAAATGTTTAGTAGGCTGTTCCTATACAGAATCTTTCAAGACACCAGCAGTTAGCCACTGTACACAATGTTGTTAAAAACTCGTATTTATCAGAGCGCATAGTTACAATGCCTTTCAACACTTTTGAAAAGCAGCAATAAAATATTCCAACCATATTTTCCCTCTTAAGTCCTTTGATCCTGAATTAATACAGAATTTTGATTTTCCAAGTGTGTGCTAACTTCACTCTTTTGGACATGCTTCTGTTCCAAACACACAGCAGTGGTAGATAAGAGTGAAGCGGAAACATAAAAAGACAGCGTTATGCTCAAAACCATAATCAAGATTACATGGATGTAGAGTAAGAACCAGCAAGAGGTACGTGAGCTGAAAACCCAAGATTGTGGTTCTGGAACCGGGAAGAGAACGGGGAGTTTGGTAAACTGTTCTACAAAAGACAGAGGCCTGAGTTAGCTCACTGTTAAAACAAAGGCTGGTGTGGATCCTCTGCCTCTGAAATATAATTCAGAATTTCTGCTACTGACCGCTGCTTGACACCAAGGGTTTCTGTGAGGACACAGGCTCATGAGTGGGAGATGCACGAAAGAAGCCACCTAGTGGCCAGCAACTGAACTGCACTATGTCCAGTGGCACCTCCGTGAAATGATTGGTTGGAAGCAATGGCCAAACCACTGGATAGTGTGGGGTGCACGAGAGAGTGAAAAGAAAAACAAAAACCACCACCAAAAATGGGACAAACCGAATATTCAGAATGCACGAAAAAGTACAATGCCAAGAACAACAACAGAAAATCATCGTGAAGTAAATGTGGTCCAGATAAATGAAAAATAATAGGCTTTAAAAAAAGAAGGCTTTAAAATAAATATTTAAAGGTTTTTAATGAAAAAGTTAAGGGAAACGTCAGAAAAAAAATAGGCATAAATGAAGCATGAATGGATGGATATGTATCATAACTACCGTGTTTCTCCCAAAATAAGACCTAGCCGGACAATCAGCTCTAATGCGTCTTTTGCAGCAAAAATTAATATAAGACCCGGTCTTATTTTACTATAATGTAAGACCAGGTCTTTAATATAATATAATATAATATAATATAATATAATATAATATAATATAATATAATATAATATAATATAATACCGGGTCTTATATTAATTTTTGCTCCAAAAGATGCATTAGAGCTGATTGTCCGGCTAGGTCTTATTTTCAGGGAAACAGGGTAATTAGAAATATTAGAAATGAAAAATGTAGTCATAAACAACCTAACAAATGGAATAAACTATTGAACATAATGGAAGAAAAAAATTAGTTAATGGAAATACTTTCCCAGAAACAGTGATTAGGTCAAAAGACTTTCCCATATCCTTGTAAGAATGTATAGAGAAAGAACATGAGGGAATGGTGGAGAAATTATATTTAAAGACAGATTAGCTAAGGTTTTCCTAGAATTGAATTCAAACATAATTTTTAAATTAAAAGAGTAGTTCAAGTACAAGACAGATGAATAAAAATAAACCCAATCAATATATATTATAACTCTCTAAAAAAACTTAAAAGTTACCAGAGAGAGACAGGTTATCCCATATTAATAACCTAAGAGTTATTATCAACAAAGATAGATGCTGAGAGACAGTGAAATAGTATCTTACATGTCCTAAAGGCAAAGGAAGAAAATTGAATCCAGAGAAAAGGCATTGGGATACAAGAAATAACTGTTAAATTTGGAAACGTAATACTTTTGTGAGAGTAATACAGACTATAAAAGTAAAATTTTCATTGTAAGCAACAAGAAAATGAAACAGCAGGAATAGGAAGCAAAATGTGGTGAGCAGAAAAAATAAAGCAAGGAAAGAAAGACAATAAGAAACTCCAAACAATTCCAGCTATATAAATAACCACTCAAAAGGTAAACAATTAAACTCACCTTTTAAAATGACCGAAATGATCAGATTGGATAAAGAAACAAAATCTAGCTGTATATTGCTAATAAGAAGCATAGTTTAGAAATTTAAAATAAAGAGATGTATAGTTATGTAAGATGTGAACACAGAGGAAGGCTGAGTGAAGGGTGTACAGGACCTCCCTATTCTTTTTTTTGTGTGTGTTGTTGCAAATTTCTGTGAATATGTAATTATTTCAAAGTAAAAAATTATGTAAAATAAGAGATGGAGAAAAGATATATCATTTAAATATCAACCTAAAAAAAGGGGTGCAGCAATATTAATATCATACAAAATCAAGTATAAGACAAAAACAATAATAATAAGAATCAATTCTTAATAACTGAAAGAACAATCCCAAGAAAATAGAATACTTATGGGCTTGACTATACCTGTAACAAAACCCAGAAATGTGTCAAGGAGAGTCTGATAGAATTATCAGGAGACATGGACAAAACTACAAATATAGTGATAGATTTTAATATAGTTCCATCAGAGTCCAATAAATTAAACCAAAAAATAGTAAGGATCAGAAGACTTACAATATAACCTTAAATTATGTTTGTTTAAGATAAACAAGAATAATCAAAAAGAAATATTAAGAAGTTGTCTCAAGAGCTAGATAAATAAATAAGGGAAGTGTAAGGACAGAAATAAAGGCAGAAATAGAAATGAATGAGATACCATTCAAAACAAGAAAAAACAGAGAGTCAAAAAACTGGAGTTGGATCAAATAAAAGAGAGAGAACAAAAATGAAAGGAATTTAGAAATCATGAATAAGTATTTTAAGCAATTTTATGCCAATAAATTTGAAAAATTACGCAACATTTGTAATTATCCAGAAAATATGCATGAAAATTAGCTCAAGAAAAGCCGAAAAACTCAAAAAACGGATAAGCATTTTAGGTTCACTGATATCATCAAAGCCTACCCTGATAAGTATTTAAATGGTGTCAAATATGAGTCTCAAATCAAAGGTCACAAAAATGCTGAGAATTGCAGGTAGTTATTTGAGACTCACACATTTCATGCATGGGCAACTATGTGTAGTTTGTTCCCCAGGAGAGAAGTAAAGCTATTTCATTTAAAGATGGTTAATTATTCTCTGATGTATCCTGGGGAATCCAGCTTATTATAAATAATACTGGAACAAGCATTTTTTTGGTCAGTAATCTTTGTCTGCAGTACTGGTTATCTGTTTAGGAGAGATTTTCAGCTGCAGAGTTTCTGGGTCAAAGTTTCACATTCTTCACCTCCAATGCCCTCACTGACGGAAAAAAGAACATCCCAGGCAGTGAGTCAGGGCACTGCAGGGGTAGTCACCTCAAGATTACACGGAGCTAGAAGAGGTTGGCTCTCAGAACTAAACCCACCACACTACACATCCTTTCTCACTGACTCACTGCCAGGAGAACAGACTTTTTCAGTCAATCTTTATGGCTAAGGAGATCACATAATTTATTGCCTGAACCTGGACTTATACTAAATTGCATGCCAGGGTGACAGATAAAACTGGGACAGTCTTGGGAAAACTGGGGATGTACTGTCACCCTAATCATGACCCACGTTGCTCCATAAATCTAACTTGACCCTCTCCATCTCTCATCCTCACCTACATCCATAGTTTTTCACTGTGCCCTCCAGGTCTGCAATCAGCAGATTCTCATACGTTCAGTCTCTTTGATAAATGTGTCTTCCATTTCCTGAATTCGCCTGAAATCTGGCTTTCCCTGTGAATACTCTTCTCTCTTCAAATCTCTCAAGTGGAGACTATTTTTTGTTCTTATACTCTTTGTATCTCAGGGAAAGAATGTGAGACTCAAAGGTCTCCTCTTTGCTTCTCACTGCCATTCCCAAACCATTTCTCCACCTTTCCTGAAGGTGGGGTGGGGAGTGGGGGGAGGGTGAGATTCACCTGCACCTTTGAGGCTTAGGCTACCTGACTTGATATTCTCCCCCCTTTTTATTGCTGTCGTCTCTGTTGCTTGTCCTCAGGTCTTGGAAACCGACCTCTGCCTGACTGTCAACCTTTATCTCCACATCGACTCCTGTCATAATGAATGGCGACTTCAACCATCAATGTAACTGATTGGATATTTAATGATACTATGTAGTTATTGTTATTTGTTTGAAATGTAATAATGTAACATGGATATGTTTTTTAACAGAGTCCTTATTTTGTACAGATGCATTCTGATATATGTACAGATATAAAGATAAGGTGTCTGAATTTGCTTTCACGATAATAGAAGATTGGCCATGAGTTGAAAATTGTTGAAGATGGGTGATATATACATGGAGGTTTATTATACCATCCCTCTGCTTTGCATATGCTAAAAGTTTTTCATAGTAAAGCAAATGAAATCTCTGTAAATGCCCCGGCCATGCCCCTCAGTTGCTGGACTTCTACTCCACTTGAACCACTCTGCATCATGGTCATACTTAACCTTGTCAACACAAATTACCACCATCAAATCTCCATTTCAAGCCCTTCACTCTCACACCACTCCTACCTGTATTTCAAACTCACTTATTCTAGTAAATTCCAACATACTCAATCGCATTAAGTTCTCCATTTCACTGACAACAACTTTCTCCCTCGTCTTCCAGTCCCTTTCTGTATTTACTTTCCTCCTGGTCTCTTAGACAACATTATGGGAAATCCTTGAAGTGCCCTCAACTCCCTTGCTTTTTCTTTTTCTTACATACTTGACTAATGAAATCCCAGCACTGGCTGAAATCTACAATCTGCCATCTTTGGGCCAATTAAAAAATGGGCAAATGACTTGAATAGATGCTTCTTCAAAGAAGATACATAAATGTCCAACAAGTACATTAAAAGATGCTCAACATCACTAATCATTAGAGAGATATCATGTCGTACCCATTAGGATAAACTATTGATACATCAACATGGATGAATTTTTAAAACATCATGCTGAATGAAACAAGCCAGAATAAGAGAGTACTTACTATATGATTCATTTATATGAATTTCTAGAGCAAACTTAATCTACAATAGTGGAAAGCAGATCAGGCCAGAGGCAGGGGCCATAAAACTGCCTGCAAAGGACACTGTTTAGGATAATGGAAATGTTCTAGAACTTCTTTTTGTTGCTGACCATATCTTCAATTAGCCTTGGAGGAAGCAAGCAAAGCTCTTTCTCCATCAAGTGGGTGAAAGCCAGTTTCCCAGATTCTGATAAAGGCAATGAAAAACAGTAAGAGATTTTCTTCCATTTTCTCCTACTAAATGTGTGGCTTTCTGTGGAAATATTGATTTGTTTCCTGACATTTTCAGTGAGGTGCTTGTAGAATTCCCACTGAAACGGTTCACACATGTGAAACCTCAGGGTCGGTGTAAGGTCTTCCTGGCTACCATTTGCTGACATTTACCCTGGATCGGGTTGTAATAATCCAGCATGATGCCAGCGTTCTCAGTCATCTTCATGACTTTTATTCCTTTTTTCCCTTAACTTCCCATCAGCTCTAAACCGTGGGTCCCTGCCTGTCTTCAATCCCATTTCTGAGTCCAGAGGGACACAGAGACTGACATAACTCACCACCAAGCCCTGGTCCATTGACAACTGCCATTGCCTGGCTTAAAGTTCGTCTTCCTGCATCTCAGAAAATTTTAGATTCATCTCATTCCCCACGGTGACCCAGGTGGTGATTGTACCAGACATGCTCTCGCCCCACCCTTCCCACAGCTGGTCTTCCTGCCAGCAACTTTGTATCCAATGTCACTGAGAAGGTGAGTCCATCCAATGTGACTCTCTTGGTTACACACTTTCAATCCTTCACTCTTTTGTGCTTCTGCAATGCCAGCTTTGCCAGCTCCCAGACCTTTCTCTGTGTTCACTCCTGGTACCATTGTTGCCAGTGGGGTCCATTCCACATTTATGCTATTCATTGTCATCAAGGCCTTCATTTCCCTTTAAAAAAACTTATTCCATACAAAAATATTTCAGAACTTTTACCCAAAGCCACTGTTGCAATTTGCCAATTGTACCTGTTATAGCAATTTTACCTAGTTTCTTGCCTGCCAATAATATGTGAGAGGGAATTTCATTGCACCCACCAGTACTGTATTACTAAGTTCAGGCTGCTGTAAGAGTGCACCATAGACTGGGTGGCTTATAAACAATAGACATTTATTTCTCACAGTTCTGGGGGCTGGAAATCAGGGTGCCAGCACAGTCAGGTTGTGATGAGGACCCTCTTCTGGATTGCAGACTGCTGACTCCTTGTTCTTCACATGACAGAAAGAAGGTGAGACAGCTCTCAGGACCATTTACAAAAACACTAATCCCATTTGTGAGGGCTCATGACCTAATTATCTCCCTGAGGCATCTCCTAATACCATCATATTGAGGGTGAGAATTTCAACATATAAATTTGGGGGGGACACAAACACTCAGTCTATCGCAAGTACTTGGGAAAGCAGTACACCCTAATGGTTCAGACAGCTCAGCCAATTACTAGTCAGATGAACCTTGATTAAATTACTTACATTTCTGTGTCTCGGTTTCCTCATTTGCAAAATGGGGGATAATAATAATACCTACTATATGGAGTCATTGCAAGTAGTAAATGACTGGCAGATGTAAAGTTTAGAGTAGTGCTTAATAAGTGACATAGGCACATTAAATCTGTGCCCATTGATAGAAGAAAATGGTTTCTGTGATGGAGGTCTGACAATAATGTTGAAAATTGATTCACGTTTTTGGCCTGTTTTCCCTTTGGGACATGCCTGTTCAAGTCCTTTTGCCAAATTATAATCGCCCATCAATGTTTTCTCATTGACTTTAAGTTCTTTATGAACTAAGACTGTTAACTGTATCTATTATTTTGTACTTCATTATTTGAAAACACATTTTCTTTTTATTTTATTTTATTTTATTAAATTTATTGGGGTGACAATTGTTAGTAAAATTACATAGATTTCAGGTGTACAATTCTGTATTATATCATCTATAAATCCCGTTGTGTGTTCATCACCCAGAGTCAGTTCTCCTTCCATCACCATATATTTGACCCCCCTTACCCTCATCTCTCACCCCCCACCCCCCTTACCCTCTGGTAACCACTAAACTATTGTCTGTGTCTATGAGTTTCTGTGAAAACACATTTTCATCTGTTATTGGTGTTTCAATTCATTTATAGCATCTTATTTTTCTTCTGTGCTTAGATAATTCTTCCCCATTATGTGAATTAAAGATTCTATTTTCTGTATTTTCTTCTTCTTCCCACCCCCAATCTGGCAACTAATATCAGTGCTTTGAGCCCTTTGGAAGCGAGTACCAGTCTTAAGAGTGCTTGTTATTCTTTTGGCAGGGGCTGTTTAGCAAATCAAACTAATGTTTCTAAAGAGATAAGTTAGAACTACACCTGGAAATCAAAGGATTTGTCTGTCATCTGGTCTTCTCAAGCAGTGAGGATATTATTTAAAAAGTGCCATAACTGTCTGAGAAAGTTGTACATTTGAAAAGCCAGATATAGTGAATCTTAAAAAAGAAGCTTCTTTCTTACGATTGAATACTACTGTTTTCTGTAGACTTCCTTCAGGAACTCAATCATCAGGAATTGTTGCTGTTGGTCCCTTTGCTTCTCTTGCTGTTTGTAAAGCAGAGCAGATCTTCTGTGTGGTGTCAATCTCACCTTCTGACAGAAGCTTCCTTATTACCTACCTGGTTCTGTTGCAGACCAGTACCTGGAGACAAATGTCTTGCCCACCATTGCCTGTAGAGTTTTGCTGTAAGTTGTCTCTAGGAAGCCATGAAAATCTGGAATTTTCCCAATGGGCAAGCCTCAGATTTCCAGCCCTCTACCTTGAGGCTTCAACAGCTGGCAGTGGAGTAACAGCCATTATTCAAGAAGTCTGGAAGGAGTTCATGTCTACTCAGGGTCATCTGACATTTGGAAGCTATGCTGGAGTTAGCCAAGATGTTTTTATCTGAAAATCATTTCTGTCTTGTCATTCTGCTTCTAGAGACTGTAAAAACAGCAAAAACTGATGAAATGTATTTTTGTTGTGGTCTACTTTCCTTTAATTAGCTACCGAATATTTTTGGCTCCATGCAAGGCTCTATCTTTGTAGCTGTGTTCTTCAGTGCTGTTCCATCTTGGTGTTTTGGGGTATGACACGGCCTTTGATACGCAATCCTTTTGTTAAGCTGCTTCACCATGACAAGTGTTCATTTTGTCCAGGATTTCTTAGTCAGTTTGGGTGAATGTCAGGCAGAGACTCTGCTGTTTCAAAGAGAAATGTTAGAGCCAACTAAGAATGAGGAAAGCTACCTTGCCAGAGTCTTTCTAATAAAAGGAGTCTTTTGTGTTAATGTGGGTGTCTGGTGGATCTGAGAATGAGTTGAGTGCCAAATATATTATTCAGAGGTTACCTTGGTTTTCAAATTAATAATCAGTCTGTTAAAGAAACACTCCCAAAGCGCTTGTTCTTAGTAGTCTTCAGATTACAAATCTTATCATTTTATTTATAAGTTTAACAAACTTTAACAATGACTCTTAAGGGGGTGTCATGTCCCCCTCCCCAAATTCATGTGTACCTGGAACTTCAGAATGTGACCTTATTTGAAAATAGAAACTTTGCAGGTGAAATTTAGGTAAGGATAAAGATGAGATTAGACTAAATTAGGACAGGCCCTGAATACAACGAGTGTCCTTAGCGAGACAGAAAAGGATACATGAGAAGAGGGTCATGTAAAGATGAGGCAGAGATTAGAGTGATGTGCCCACAAGCCAAGGAAAGCCAGGAACCACCAGAGAAGCTGGAAGAGGCAAGGAAGGATTCTCTCCTAGAAACTTCAGAGGGAACGTGGACTTGCTAACATCTTTATTTCAGGCTTTCAGCCTCCTGAACTAAGACAATAAGTTTCTGTTGTTTTCAGCCACTCAGTTTGTGGTAATTTGTTACAGCGGCCCTAGAAACTAATACAGGGGCATTTGATCTTTTGTTTCATTTATAAACTTAAACTTCTTTAAACAATTTAAACTGCAGCTTACATATTTGATTATCTTTTTAAATACTTCAATTAGGTGACAAACAAACCTTTCAAGAGACTTAAATTTTTATAACTTTAATGGTTAAAATTTATTACTATGATATGATGTATCCTAGATCCTTTTATAAATTCAACATAATATGCTCAGTAAGACTTTTTGTCATTCTTTTGAATTCAGTTTTTCATTCTCATTTAACTCATTAAAATCATGAGTTCAGATCAATGAGTCAGTTATATGTTTTAAGTCAAAATCACAAGGCTGAACTGTTTCTGGAACAGGCCAAATTCTCTTAAGCATCCTAGTTTATAAGTACCAAAAACTATGTGTATTTTTCTTCAGCACAATACAAAAAATATTAATACTACAGGGCTTGATTTTCTTAAACATTTCTAGACTTAATTCTAAAACTTTCCCCCTCAAAAAACTGGTTGAGGTGGCATGACAAGCAGAAATACTGGCCAGGATGCTGACTGCATTGACTCTTCCCCAATCCCAACCACTAAACCAGCTTTTTCAGTCACTGCATCGTGGTTTCCCAAGTCAAAGACTGTGGTTGTCATTTTCCCTGGTATATGAGGCAGGGTTCTCCAGAGAAACAGAAACTTAGATTGGTTTCAAGTTATATATTCACTAGTTGGATTATGTGATCTCCATTTTTAAACTCTCGATGCCTCAGTTTCCTCAGCTCTAAAGTGGAGATAACAATAGTATCTACTTGATGGAGTTCATTAAATGAGTTTAATGCAAGGCAATGATTAGAACAACCCGGAAACTAGGAAGCAATATCTAAATGTTAGTTATCACTTCTTTAGGACTGTTAGTAGGGAGCATACCTCTTTTGTATCCCCAATATCAAACTACAGTGTCTAGTAAATAGTGGTGCGCATAAATGTTTGTGAGTGACTTAATAGCAATTGAATGAATACAGGGAGTAACTGACGATAAGGCTTTCACCTTGTCTTCTTGCCCTGTTTATTTATTTCTGTTTTTTTTTGTTTTTTTTTTTTTTTTGTAAACTTTGGAGTTTAGGGATTAGGAGCAGCTGGCTGCTTCTGTTCATAACCCAAACACAAAAATAACTCAGCAGGTCCTAGAGGGAGATAGTAATGTCCTGTAACCACCACAGCTTAGACGGTGCAAGTTTATTTCCACACTAGCTGTTTTCATCAATGGAAATTGCTTATAACTATTTTTGAAGTGTTGGACAATGAAAAGACTGACTGCAAATCCATAATTTTCACAGCCATGCTCCTGACAATTCCCTTTACACTTATAACTAAAGAATGAAAATAAAATAAGAAATATATCCATGTGTGTATAGAAATCCCTCTGCATTTGGGAAGTCTCCAGTCAGGAATTCAATTAATTTGCTGCAATAACTTATGATTCCCTTCTCAGAGTTAACTTCCTGTTTCTCTTGAATTGCAGGCAGACTTGCAAGGTGGAAAAGGAAATCAGTGGAGTTGAGTTCACTCTGATCAACAGTCCTAGCTCTGATGGTTGCGATGGATCCACTTGGTACCAAAAGCCCATCTGCAATCTGGTAGCTTAATTTGACGTGTATTTTCCCAGAGTAACGATGTTAGGCATTAGGTTCCACAACCAGCCCAAGGAATCCTATTACTCCTACTACTTACGAAGGGTAATTTAGTATGAATAGTGCTAGAAAATCCAGCCACCATTTGTAATAATCTTTGTATGGGGTGTGTTTAGACTCTTCATTTAGGGAGCCAGAAATACATTTAGGGAATGAAATTAGGGACCACACTTCTCTCCACCCTTCACTTGCTGTCTATGAGAGTCATGATGCATTCATTCTCCACCTCAGCAGGAAGTGGCTCCTCTGGACCAGACAGAGAACGAGAATGAAAATGAGAAACAGGGGCAACAAGGAGCCCTGGAAGAGAAGAACCATCTTCAGGGTAACTAACCTCTGAACTTAGTCTGGCTTCTCGAGGTTCCCAGGGCTTGATCTACAGCATGCTACAAACTGCTGTTGTTATTGTTTCTTTCCAATTAGATCATGTGATACTTACCGTGTTTCCCCGAAAATAAGACCTAGTTGGACCATCAGCTCTAATGCATCTTTTGGAGCAAAAATTAACATAAGACCCAGTCTTATTTTAATATAATATAAGACCCGGTCTTATATAATAGAATATAATATAATACCAAGTCTTATATAATATAATATGATATGATATTATATGATATGATATGATATAATATGATATAATATGATATAATATATGAGTAGGTCTTATATTAATTTTTACTCCAAAAGATGCATTAGAGCTGATGGTCCAGCTAGGTCTTATTTTCGGGGAAACACAGTATTAAATGATGAGTTCCTAGAAGACTGATCCTTGATAAACCCGTTAGCATGATTGTCTAGCCACATTGTCTGTCATGGACTAGAGGCTATATAATTCTTGAAATTTCTCCAATTTCTAACCATTCCTGACCCATTAAGGAGAATTGTATAATTTGATAGATGCTCCTATACTCCTTTTGTCTGTCACTGAAGGAAGAATTTAGCTTTTTTGATGCATCTTGTGAATTTCATTGCAAACCATTAAATAAAAATAGAACATTTAATTCAATCCATAACCTGTAGGGAAAGACAAGCCATAAATCTGATAGGTGCTTGCTTGTGTAGACCTTAGCCTTGTAAGGGGAGGGACAACAATACCTAACAAGAAAATCTTCAGCCTGTGGTTGATTGAACCATAGACCAGCCAGTCAAGTGACTCACAATGGTGGATCCCTGACAATGGTGGATCCATGTTGGGTTTCCAGAGTACACTCACTTCAGACTGTGCACTTCATGCCTTGGTGTGTCTGAGATTCTGCTGTGTCTTTTCAGTTACTATCCCAACTCTTATCTCTTTTTTTGAGCTATGATGTCTGGGACTCAGTTTCTTGAGACAAAAATATCTTGACCAAGACACTGGAGCTAGGGTTATTGTTCAAGACAATGGGTCTTTAAAGATGAAAGAAAGTCCCAAAACAAAACAAACAAAAAAACAACGCTGTCTTCTACATTTCAGAGGAAAACGCTATACAGGCCTTTACAAGGACATGAGGAGAAGATCAGGGCTCTGAGGCCTGTAGGTACATTTATGAAGTAAGTAGTGGGGCGTGCTGGGGAAAAAAAGAAAGAAACCCTAATTTGTAGTGTTCGCTGATTTTTCAAGTATAAATACTCCAACGGTGATGATTTAAAGCTACTAATAGTTTAACAACCAATTTAGAAAATTTCTGTAAATTTAACAACAGATTATTGCAAGTGTACTGCAGATGGACTAGGGGTTGGAAAGAGAAAGATCCTCAAGGGTTTTCTCCCTTCTGTCTCTTCATTTCTCAGTTTGCCCTGAGTGGTGAGAAGTAGGATCTCAGTCAGAGGAGAATGAGTTCTCTAAAAAGTGAGTAGGGATGAAACAGCAGATAACTACTGGTACAGAGACAGTGTCCTGTCAGTAGAGAAGGTGACTAGAATATTTATTCCTAAGTAAAGAAGGTTAGTGGTATAAGCAGAAGAGACATTGGCTCTTTACCTTATTCTTGGGAGAGCCAAGAAGTGAACTTGAGAAATAAACATGGCACACTATTGGGCCCCTACTTAAATGTACTTATCCCCCGTGTACATTTCAGCCACTAGAGGCTTGATTGGGTTGATCATTTCTTCTTGTAATGTGTTACAGGCCAGTAGTTAGAACAATTCCAGAAGTACTCACATTGTGTTCTGAAGGACTTCAGGACATACCACCCCCAAAATATGCTGCTTCAGTATATTAATTATTTTGAGCTGAAGGCATTTGAAAAATAGCAAATGTGGGGAGATGTTTTTTCCGTACTCCCCTTATCTTCTTAAAGACAGAGCCTCCCAAAGGCTGTCATAAATCCCCTTTGGGAGTTTCACTGACCAGGGCAGATTGGCTCTTATCAGAAGAGAGGAGTCTAAGTGTGGCTGGTTAGTTCAGTTGGTTAGAGCGTGGTGCTAATAACACCAAGGTTGCTGGTTTGATCCCTCCATGGGCCACTGAGCTGTATCCTCCTTGAGAGAGAGAGAGAGAGAGAGAGAGAGAGAGAGAGAGACTAAATGTTGACACTACACCCCAACAAACTTTGTCACAAATTACCAAACCTCCCATCTATTCTTCTAAGGGTCCATTCATCTTTCCTAAAAATCATTTATTCTCCTTTAAGTGGCCTCCATCACTCCCCTCTCACTATTAAGACAGTGTATAAGCTCTCAGATATCACCGTTTTGGGGGATATTCACTTTTTAACCCCTGTCATGCCTCTGTACACATAATACTAAAAGTTAATAAATCTGTAAGCTTTTTGCCCTGCTGATCTACCAGTTGTCAGTTTATTTCATAGACTCACCTTTGGACCTTGGAGGGTAGAGGGAAAATACTCCCTCCCCTACAGTTCTGTAGGAATGATTTTCCCACATGCCCACTTTGTATGAATAGAACCCTCTGCAACTGTACAACATGGGAGTCCTGTGTGTAAATAACATAGAAGAATGAAACCTATTGGTTGTCTACACCTTGATGTTACTCATCGGATCCATTTTCTCATCTTAATAATATTAACCTGTGCAGAATGGAGTTTTCATTGATGGACAAGGAAGATGGTTTTTAGAAGGAATACAAAGAACACCAGCATAGATCAATCACTTTGTCTTGACTCCCATTATTGAAAACATTCTAATTGAAGTTTTAGTTTTAGAACAGATTTAGAGATACAGAAAAGCTGCGAAGGTATTGCAGAGAGTTTCCCTATATCCCACACAAGCTTCCCTATTCTTAGCATTTTGCATTAATAGGGTACATTTGTCACAATTAGTGAACCATTGTTAATATATTATCAACTGAAGTCCATACTTTCTTTAGATTTCTTTAGTTTTTCCCTAATGTCTTTTCTTTTGTTTCAAGAACCCCATCCAGGGAACCACATTACATTCAATCATCATGTCTAACGAGGCTTCTCCTGGCTATGACAATTCCCAAATTTTCCTCTTTTTTTTTTTTTGATGATCTCGACAGTTTTGAGGAGTACTAGTCAGTTATTTTGTAGAATATTCCTCAATTGAGATTTGTCTCATGTTTTTCTCGTGATTAGACTAGGGTTATGGGTTTCGAGGGGAAGACTGCTGAGGTGAAGTGCCATGTTCATCGTATTATATCAAGGTACTAACAACATAACTTGGCACTGTGAATGTTAACCTTGACCACCTGCTGAGGAAGTATTCGTCAAGTTTCTCCACCATAAAGTTACTCTTCATTTTGACTGTTACTTTTTTAATCTGGGGAACTCTGAATGCAAGGGATGCCATATGTTTCCTGATACGCTCAGTCGTTTAACCTCTGTATTGAAGCTACTTTACTTGGGATACAGTTCTTAAGCCTGGCTGACCATAAAAGTCACATTGCAGTTTTAAAAACACACATTCCTGGGTCCCACTCCCTGAAAATTCTAATTCGTTTGGACAGGGTGGCCCTGGGCAGTAACACACATTATTAACAAGCACAGGTAATTCTAATCCACTGGTCTCAGAAAACAAAACCTAAACTGTAAAGGGAAATTAAGAAATTCTGGATATACTCAGAAGTTGCCATTTCCATGTACATATGTGATGCTGAAGTAGAGGAAAATTTCCTTTGGAGTTGCCCTTTTTGGCATCATCCCAGGGCATGACATGCAATTAGTATCTAACCCAGTGCTTTCCTCCAGTTAAAAGTATTATACTTTCGTACCCTCACTGGATGGTCAGGGCCACTTTCCAATGTGCTGTGATAGCGTTTTGTTAAAACCAACATCCTACATTCATGCAACTATTTGTGGGCGCACACAACAAAAACAGATGAAGAGATATATCCTATATTGCAGTGGGAAGAAAAATATTATTTTTAAAGTAAAACCTCAACTGACTAGCCACATTGTTATCCTGTAGGGATAGCGGAATTCACCTCATGGAAAGTTTTATTCTTTGGTTTAGAAAAACTACATACTGGGCCCTTTGGTTATAAAACAAAACGACTTGGGCCAGTCTGGATTAGAGAGACAGTAACAAAGGGAACTAAACTGCTCTTCATGACAAATTAAAATGTGTCGTCTCTGGGGATGGAGAGAATGACGTGAGATGGCAACTGCTATGTGGCTTTCCTTTGACCAGGCTCCAGAAGGAGTAGGTTAGAGATCTCTGGAACTTAGGGAAGACAGGGAGGGAAGGGCTGAAGTGTCGTGATGGAAGAACGGGAGGTTAGAGGAGATAGCAAGACATTCCCTGGAGCAGGAAAGAGTGGACTGACTTTAATATCCATGCTGTCTGATTCTGCCCATTGCAAATTACTCTTTTGAACAGATAAAAGATAAATTGAGGCAGATTTAATAGTTTAAGAGTTGATTTGAGGAAAAATCGATTCATGTTGGGTGGCAACCAATCTAGCAGACAAAAAGGAGCTCTGAGGGGCTGTACAAAATGAAAGACAGAACAAGGTGGTTACACTAGGCAAAACAAGTGGGTAGGTTACTGCAAGGTTACTTTCCTTTAGGGCACAATGGTAGGGGCCTATCAGACAGATAACGTCACTCATGCTGATCAGGCGATTCCTCATTGACTGTTTTAAGTTTCCAGTTCTGGGAGAGCTGAAACTGTAACTAAGTTAAAGCTCAATTTGGTGATGGAGGGCTTAGCATAAATGACTCTATTTTGGAGTTCGTGTCTTGTTTTTAACAGTTTAATCCTTCACACACTGCAGCCTTGTGTTAGTGGGTCACATTTTGGAGCTTAGGAACCAGGCAGATCAGAGACACCTCAAGCAACATGAGGAGGTGGAATCAGAAGGCCAGATGTGCTAGAGGAGCTGGTAGGAGCACAGTTTGGCCCAAGACTCCTCAGAACTAGAGGTGAGCTGCTGGAATCTCCACGCTTGGATACATGGGCTCTGTTATTTGATCTGTAGCCATTTAATGACTGAAAGACTTAAGGACTTACGTTACTCAAAGATACCCTAAAGAGTCTCAAGTCTTCCTGCAGATCTGAACGAGAAATCTCCAAGGAAACTTTGATAACAGATGGCTATCTCCTTACAATTTTCTCCCTGATTGTATTTGCCAAGTTCTCTGTGATTCTTATTGTTAACACAGTGTTGAATTTTCAAATGAAGTGAATCGTATTTCATCCATTTATGATTTTGTTCAACTTTATCTAATCTAAACACAAAGTAGATAGCTTTCTTTTGTTTTCTATTGCTGACAGCAAATTTCTCTTGCATGGACATATTTCCTTACACAGACAAAAGAAGTTGAGGGAAGGGTGCTCGTTTAAGTTGAGGAGGATGGATAGAATGCCTGCTGTTACGTAAGAAACCAAGAAAAATTGCAAGGCAACAGAAACCAATCTACAAGCTGGCAAAAATAAGACATCAGCATGAAAATATAGATAATTCTTCCTTTAACCTTATGCTATATATTATTTGAAAATAGTGAACAGCAGGAAAGGAAAATTTGTTTTTTGATCCTCTGGGAAATTTTAATGAGGCCTTTTATGTGTGTGTTTGTGTGTTCATGGGGGGAAGGGACAATGGACAAAGGAGAACATTGTATTACAATAATTTCTTATAGACTGGTTGCTCTATTACTTCTAGCTTTGATAGCTGGAGTGGAGGCTGGTGAGAATTTTGCAAGGGTAAAGTGTTTTACGGATAACGATATTCTAAAAAATCAATGCTTTTGTTATTATTTTCATGTTTATCTCTCTGGGTTGCATATTAGTTTTCTATTGCTACTGGAACCAATTACCACAAACTTAGTGTCTTAAAACAACACAAACTCATTGTTTTACAGTTTGGGAGGTTAGAAATGTGACATGACATGGGTCACACTGGGCTAAAATCAAGGTGGCCGTAGGGCAGGGTTCCTTTCTGGAGACTATTGAGAAGAACCTATTTCCTTGCATTTTTTCAGATTTGAGAGGCCACACATTTCTTGGCTCATGGACCCTTCCTCCATCTTCAAAGCCATCACCTGATCCGTTTTTCTGTAGTCAGAGCTCCCTCTGGTTCCATCTGGGAGAGGTTCTCCACTTTGCGGACCTATGAGATTAGATTGGGCCTATCCAAATAATCCAGAATAATCTCCTCATTTCAAAATCACTGATGTAATCATACCTGTAAAGTTCCTTTGCTAGATAAGGTAACATGTTAACAGGCTCTGGGGATTAGGACACGGACATCGTTGAAGGGGTGTTATTCTTCCAACCACAGATAAACTATAGATTCCGTGTTTCAACACATCCATTTTCTCGCCAGAGTGGTGAAGAGTCACTGAATAAATTTTTTAATGTGAAGTTGTAGAGAAGCTTGTAGCAAATTAAAATTTCATGATTCCTTGTCTCCAATGAAAAAAAGTTAAGGATTAAGTCAAATTGACATCTACCTCCCACTAGTTATTCAAATTGTCTCATTTGATAGCCTCGGGATGTAACTAATGTTGAATAATTTGATTCCTCATTTGAATCTTTTCTTTGATTTACTCATTTTTATAATTGTCCTTATCTACTTCAGTTTGAAATATATATAATGGTCATGGCTAGTTTCCCGTGAAAAGAATTGGTTTGTTTTTTCAACCCATCACTGAAAGATACCTTGTTGAGCTATCAGACTAACAAAGATCATAGAAGATGCATTTGTGGTAAGATCTTCCCAGATTTAGAAAACCATGACAACCAGCAACCTCAGGAGAGGAAAAGTTGGTTTAGAAGCAGGGAATTAGGGACTGTCTTTAGAGAAAGAAAGGATCAACCAATAATCTAGATCAACACTATCCAATAGAAATATAATGTGAAAACACATGTAATTTTAAAGTCTTCAGCTGCCACATCAAAGTAAAAAGTAACAGGTGAAATCACTGTTTAAAATATATCCAAAATTTTTAATATCTCATCAATAATTTATTATGTTGAAATTACTGATATTTAAAAAAAAATTTTTTTTGTATTACAGATTTGGGATCTGGTGTATATGTTACATGTGGAGAACATCTGATTTCAGACCAGCTACATTTCAAGTGCTCACTGGCCACATGTGGCTGTTAGAGTCTACTGCACTGGACAGAGCCAAGATGTGTCTTTTACTTAAGAAGCATCTACTTTTAGGGACCTTATTCATTGAGTCCTTCACAGCATCCTGTACTCTTATATTCAAAAGTGTGACTCCCTTACAGCATATGGTAGTCACTTCTGTCTATCTCAACAGCTTGGTCCATGGGACCCTTCTCTCTTAGCCAACATCCACTAGAGAGACAGGAAAACTAGCACTCACCTCCCCAGTCTTCTTTGCAATTGCGGGTGGCCCTTTGACATTGTTCCAGTCAATGAGAGGTCAGAAGAATTATGATTAAGGGTGTTGGAGCTGGTGCTGTCCCTTCTTCCTCGTAGGGGCTCTGAATGGAACCATAGCAGCCCAAAGAATCCCCAAGACACATGCCCTGACACCATTAAATAACCGAACCAATGCTCACAGCCACCTACACCCAGCTTTTTTCTGATTAAAAAAAAAATCCTTATTCATTTAAGCCATGGGCATTGGATTTCTCTTTGACTGGCATTTTATTTCATCCCCAAGTGATACAAACTGCTCTCTGGATTCTGCTTTGCACAAATGACAATACTTCTTTACCTCCTGATGTCCTCCAGTTCTGACAACAAGGGGCACGAGAAAGACAGTGAGAAGAGAAAGGAAAAAAGACTCCACTTTTCTCTTTTTCCTCCAAGCAAGGTCGTCCTGAAATACCTAGATGGGGTTTCTATTTTCTGACTGGACCGTGATGTATTAACCCCCCTGCAGTGTCTTCTCCACATGGCAGGCAGAATAATTTTAAAATGTAGGTCACATCATATCTGAAATGGCATCCGGTGTCAATACAGATAAAAGCCAAAGTCCGGCTCTAGCCTATGTGTCCTGTGGCTTTGAGCTGCTTATCTGATCTCTCATACCACCATTCCCTCCTTGCTTACTCAGTCGTAACCACTCAGAACTCTTTAGCTTCCAAGTGAAACCAGCCTGACAGACTCTCCCCTCAGGAACTCCGTTCGGGCTTCTCCCTCTGCTTGGAATAGTCAGTCTTTTCCCAGATGCTCACCTGGCTCCATCCCTCTCTTGCTTCAGCTCTCTGCTCAGATGTCATCTGACCAGCAAGGACTTTCCTCAGTACTCATAAAAACACACATCTCTTTATCACTCTCGATCTGCTCCCCATGCTCCATTTTTCCCCCCAGCACTTTTTTCCCACCTGATGTTTTACATGCTTGGTAATTTATTTATTATTCACTCCCCTCAACTAGAATAAAACTCCATAGGGTAGGCACTTTGGCTATTTCATTCTTTGCCTTATCCCCACCACCTGGGGGATGATGCTAGGAATCACAGTACCTGAGCTAGGAATCACAGGAAAAGGATCAGGTGGGAACTACAGGCAGATGATACAGTTTTGAGTGTGGTGATTTTTGAGTTGCATATTGGATATTCCCGTGGATGTGTCCAGCTGACCGCTGGGGCCAGATGAGTCTGGGGCTAATGGGAGAGATGCAGTTAGTCGAATTAGATTTGATTAAAGCCATAGGTTGAGAGGCGAACATCCAGGAAGAGTTTACAGAAAGAGGAAAGTCAGGATGAAATTGCACAAGACACAAATATCACAGTGAGATACAAGATGGGCTTTGCAAGATATTTAGTGTCAGAATGGAGGGAATGCTGCCTCCGAAGCCATGAGAGGAGAAATTGTCCAGGGAAGGTGAGGAAATGCCTCAGCAAGGTCAAAAGACATCCCAATTAAAACGGCCCTCTTGGTTTGGAAACTAAGGAAGCTTTGTCAATGCTGATGAGTGCTTTTGTGGAATGATCAAACCAGCATTTTTTGGAAAGCCAGGTTGTCATGAATTGAGGAGTAAACAAGAGATGGGGGAGTATACACTTCTCTTTCAAGAAGAATCTCTTTGTAAGCAGGAGAGAGACGTCCTGACTAAAGGAGAGATTGAGCAAAAAAAAATTGCTTCTTTTAAAGATAAAATATTTGGATATGCCACACAGTACTGGAAATGAGCAATTGTCACTGAGGTCGGGGCTGACTCGGGACCATGCACTATACATGGGGACCATTTCCAGACTCAGTGTTGAGCACACCTGGGTCCATAGAGGTATCTTTGCTGAATTGTTGGCACCAGAGATGATAGGAAAAGCCTTTTGATGAAGTGTTCTTTTGAGACAAGTGTTCAAAGCTCCTTTGGACCCTTTTGCTGTTCGAGGCAGGGCTGACCCCTGACACACTTGTTGCTATTCAATTTTGCAAGCCTGGCACCTAAAGAACTTGCAAAGATTCACATCTTCCTCTTTTTGTGTCCTCCCTACATGCTCCAGGCCACATATTTAAACTAGATCTTTGGAATGAACAGGATAGTATTACTCAGAGTCCTCCAAGATAAATAAGCAAACTAAGTTCTAATAATTACCAGAGTGAGGTTAATAAAATTTTTAAAGGAGTGAACTTTGTTTTGTTTTTAAATATTCGGTACTCTTATCCAATTTCAGCCTCAGTAACTGTTTAATTTTTTTTGAGGGTATGTTGATATGCATTGATACATACTAGTACACCATGAGTGCATAATAATTTCACAGACCTCTGGTGGTAAGAAATGTCTCTGTATAACGTATTGTGTGTTATATTATGTTGTGCGTATAATGTGCAGTGATCTGAAGCAGGAGGACTTGTGAGTGTGGTTACAGTCTGAGTGTTTGGCCCACAGTTAACTTCTTGGGTTCTAGCAACCACACCCTGTGTGTGTTGGCATAAGAATACAGAGTGTATATTCACAATCTTACTGGTATGTCAGCAATTACATAACAGAGCTCTACTTTCACTGAAAGTAATAGCAATAATAATTCCTTCGGAGAGCTGTGCTGGAAATGACCAGAAACCAACTTTAAACAAATTCTGAAGCAATCCCTAGTCGAAAGCGTATTAGTTTCCGATGACTGCCGTAACAAATTAGGGCAAATTAGGTGGCTTTAAACACCAGAAACATAGTCTCTTACAAGTTATGGAGATCAGAAGTCTAAAATCAAGGGGTTAGTGAGGTTGGTTCTTTCTGGAGGCTCTGAAGGAGAATCTGTTCCATGTCTCTCTCTTAGCTTCTGGTGTTTGCCAACAAGCCTTAGCATTCCTTGGCTGGCAACTGGATCACTCCAGTCTCTGCCTCCATCATCTGCCGGTATTCTTCCTGTGTGTCTCTGAGTCCCCTGTGTCTTCACATGGTCTTCTGATAAAGACAACAGTCATTGGAATTAGGGCCCATCCCAATCCAGTATGACCTCATCTTAATTTGATTATATCCGCAAAGACCCTGTTTCCACTTGTGCCAGAGGTTAGGACTTTAACATATCTTTTGGGGGGGACTCGATTCAACCAACAGAAGGTTATTGAGAAATAAGTATTTAGATGAGTTCAGCAGTAAAGTCCACACTTAGCGTGCAAGGAGTAAATTTGATGTACTGAGTAACAAATTATGACTTTTGTATATTCAAGCTTTGGTCAAAGCTGGGACCTCTCTGGGAAAATTAAAAATCCCACAGATTTCTTATATCCTGAATTTTTTGGTAGTGGAAAACAGATGAACTTACTCTGTCTAGCATCAATAGCACTTTCCTCCTCTTCAAAATTGGGCAACTCTGGCCTGGAAATTGGACAGCCCAGTGGCAACAACTCTTAAAATTCCTCAAACCCCAGAAAGGCTGTCAAAACTGTTGTAATTTTTAATACACTGTACCTTGGGAGGGTAGCGTCTCCTTAATTAGAAAATCCAACTCTCAGGCTGCTCTTTTATGCACATCAAGGCTACAAAGGCATTTTCTTGATGACCCCCCTCCCCTTGGTACCCGGACTCTCCAGAATTTGTATAGCTTATTTTAGGAAATTTGCCTGACCTCAGCCTTTTGTATTTATGTGACTTGCAGATGAATAGTATTAAGGTCTTTAAAAATAAACTGATTTTTGTTTTCTTTTCTCCCAATTAGAATGATTTCGCTCTCAGAGTTATACATTACATTAAGTTTCCTTTGGCTTCATTTTGTTTCAGAATTTCTAAAACTCTTGTATTATTGTACATCTGTGTTATTATTTTCTTTGGATTCAAAGAGGTCGCAGCAGACAGAACTCTTTCCTGAACTGAATTTCTGACACTAGGGACTTGCATGGTTTGTAGCTGGCTAGAACTAATCATTTTCAGTGTACCAGCTATCATAAATAATTCGGTCTGCTAAATTCCAGTACATTGGCAGAATGGGTGAGACGTCCCTTGAAAGGAGAATTTTCAATATCAGTCTTCTTCCCCCTATATCAGGGTTCAGAAATTCCAATTAAAACATTTTGGGAAGCAGACGAAATTGGTAAGTAGTGGAATTAGACAGTGCTTTCCACACTCTCATTTCATACCGATCTGCATTTAGATGGAAGTGAAGGCTCCATTTGTATTTCCTGAAGTCCTGGTGTGTGCAGAGCAATGCATTGGAGACTGTGGAACTGACAGAGGATCTACGCTCTGATGTATCCCTACCCTCTGAGATCTTATTGCCTCAACTCCCAAGAATTGGGAGTTGACTAATTACAGGAATAGCGGAACGCTGGGAAGTGTATTAGTTTCCCTTTGCTGCTATAACAAAGTACCACACGTTTAGAGGATTAAAACAACACAAATTTATTATCTTATGATTCTGGAGGTGAGAAGTCTCATTGGGCTTAACTGACAGTATTGGCATGGCTGGATTCTTTTTGGAGGGCTCTATAGGAAAGTCTGTTTTCTTGCCCCTTGCCAACTTCGGGATCCTGCATTCCTTGGCTCATGTACCCCTTCCCTCTTCAAAGCCAGCAATGGCTGGCCAAGTCTTTCTCATAACTTATCACCTTGACATTGATTTCTTCTGGCTCCTTCTTCCACTTTAATGACTCTTGTGATTACACTGGACCAACCGAGATAATCCAGGATAATCTTACTTTGAGACCAGATGATTAGCAACCTTAGTTCCATCTGAAACTTTAATTCCTCTTGCCATGTAATTGACATATTCATAGATTCCAGGGATTAGAACCTGGATATCTTTGGGGGACCATTCTTCAGCCTACCACAGGGAACAACACATAGGCCAAGGCTCAGTTATAGGTCCTTTTCTGATCAAAAAGGTAGGAAGCTTTGTCTGGAACTGTCCTGCTAAGTAAATACACTGTACTGAATCATTCTAGCCCTGGGTAGAGTGAGGGACAACTCAAATATCAAACTAGGTCAATTTTTGCTTTATTAGCTCCACCATCTCGCCTACATCTGAACAGAGAATTGTACTAGTCTTTTCTTTCAGCTGGTCAACCTTTGATTTTAAATAGAAAATCTAAAGATATTAAGAAGGGCATCAAGCAGACATTTGATTAATTCTTAGAAACAATTTTGATCGATTCAGAGAGAAACGGACAGTGAAAGAAAAGTTCTTTCAAATGCATTCCAAGAGATTGCAGTGCGGTAATAACATCCTTTATACGCGTAATACTCTTCTTACAGAGACTGCCCGTCTTTTTCTTACAGATAATTTGGTTTTTCTATCTCTAGTAGATCTCCTGTAGAAATGCCCGCCCAGCACCCCCCCTACCTATCACATACACAACTATGGCCACACTCCCACCTCACAGAACCTGTTCTTAGCTGTACCGAGTGGGCAGCAGACCCAGTGGTCTCACCCCCGGCTGTAGTAAACACCTACTCAGTGAAGCCCATTGGATTTTCCCATCTAGGAACTTGGACTTGAGACTCAAAAACTCTGTCTGTCCAACAAAATGAGTGAGGCCTAGTGTAAACTATGGATTTTAGTTCATAACAATGTATCAATTTTTGGTTCATCAGTTGTAACCAATGTACCACACCAATGCAAAATATTAATAATAGGGGGAAATCCTGTGTGAGACGAAAGGGAGGATGGAAACTTTCAGTACTTTTCTATACTGTCTAGCCATCTCCTTTTAAGTGCCAGGTATGGGGGGAACTTAAACGCAGGCTATGAAAGAAAAATGAAGCATGAAGCTATGGAAACACATGTTTCCTTTGGGAGCACATCCAGATTTGTGATGCATATACCATGTAGGGGGCCTCTTCAAGGAAACACACACACACACACACACACACACTGAAGTGTGAAATAGAATACATTTTTGGAAGAGGCCCTGCAAGTGAGAGATCCTTAAGGTTCATTAACTAAGTGATAAATCTACCATGGCTTGTGCAAGCCGGAGCAAAGAAAGTGGGTCTTTAGAGAGAGGACGGAATGAAGTAAGCAAGTCAGAAAGGTGGAGAAAAATCATTTGTGCTCCTCATTTTCCAGTTGTTTTATTCTCTTGTGAAGCCCAGATTTGTTATTTGTGGACATTACCATCAACTTACCCTTTTTACTTTAAGTTAGTCTATTAGAACCAAGCAACCAGCAGACACAACATCCCAGTGAGGAGGGGAGAAGGAAGTTAGAAATGGTCCTAGTGTCTGGGGACCTCATTACTTAGTCCCTGCCCACATGACTCATTCAGAGAGCCCTTGAAATTCAATTCTGTCACCATTGGAGGCTGAGAAATAATGAACTGTGAGTGAACAGGGGTAGGTGTCATCAGAAGATGACACTTTTTGACAGTATGTCCAGAGGCCACTGTTCACAGTTGCTTGTTGAGACCCTCTCTTGCCTTCTACTGGAATGATTTACAATGAGGGTATTTTTGAAACTTTCCCTCCGGGAAGTTTCTTTCACTCTTTGATGTGGCGAAGGAAGCGAACAGCCTTAATTTAAGCAGAATTCAATTGTAGGTTCCTTAAGCCTACAGAGTTAGGATACAATTGGACAATGTGGCAAAAGATGTATTAACACACCTCGGAGACTTGTGAGAAAGAACGCACACAGCGAACGTTGTCTAATTATTCTGGCGCTACCCTGGGTGGCGTTGTTTTATGCTGTTGCGCTATCGTTAGCCATGGCCACTGCATTTGCTATTTAAATCCAAGGAAGTAGTTTAATCCCTTTTTCCTGTGTGTATCTTGGCAGCTGCTAACTACAGCCTAAGAGCCTACTCTCTAAGGGCAGAGAGAGAAACACGTTACATGAGCATTTTCTGTGTTCTCAATGCACTGCACATAGCAGTAAAGAATAAAACTGCACCTTCTTTTTATTTTCTTTTATAGAATTTATAGTACTTTCAGGTGAGTGTTGTGAACCTTCTATACATTAGCACAAAAGTCCTGAAAACAGCCCTCCGAAGGAGGAGTGGTCCCTTTCTACACACAGGCAACGGGAGATGGAAGCAAGGTGCATATGGCTGGGAAGTGGCAACTCTAGAACTTGAATCCAGGTTTCTCTGACTGTTGGGACCCATTGACCATCCTCTGCTCAATCCTCCATCGTACTACCAGCCAAATGCCTTCTCAGGTGGGGTCCTTGGGCACCTAGATCATGTCCTTCATCTTTGCATCTGTAACATTTATCTCAATGCCCAACTGCTCAATAAGTGCTTCTTAAATGAACTGAAGGAATGACTGCATTTTTTTTTTTAAGGGTGCCACAGCTGACAGTGGCCCATGCGGGGATTGAACCAGCAACCTTGGTGTCATCAGCACCATGCTCCAACTATATGAGCTAACCGGCCACCCCAGGAATGACTGCATTTTAACCCCAGCTTTGACTAAGTTACTCAGACTGGAGTACAAGGTGGCCACTGGGCATTTGGGGTCCTTTCTTGTGCTAGAGGTGTTTCTTGAAAGTTAATGCCTCTCCGCAAAGTAATTCAAGTAGCTTTGTGGGTCGGTTCCTCCTTGGCAAGGGCCCACCTGTAGGAATCAATGGTTGGCCTATCTAGGGGACATATTAGTCCAATGTCACTGTTTGTTTTTGAGGGACAGGCTATTGCATTCTTGTCAAGAATCAGTAATTTGCATTTTAGCTTCCTTGCTTTAGTACAGAGGGATTTGGGTTTGTGGGTGAGTGATTCGGCACTTGGTTAATCAACCATTCTACATGACATCAATGTTTTTGAATTTTTGAAGCAATTTTTGTGGATTCCTCTCTGCTTTTCTCCTGTTTAGCACCTCCTACTTGGTAACTCCATCTCCTGCTGCTTGTTCTTCTTCAATTACTCCTCCACATCCCCCTTCTGCCATTTGATAAATCTCTGGGGAAAAACTGCCGCTCAAGGTTTCTATGTTAAATGTTCTCTGGAATGGAGCTGAGTTTTCCGGGTTCTTAGTTGGGAGAAAGTGTATTTCATTATTGCTCTATTATATTTGGGCATGTTCCTAGTCTAAAATATGAGGGTGGCACTAAATTTGCACTCCCTTTTTAGGTGTATTGACTCTCAGTTATATAAGCAAGCTTAAGTGTACTTTTTTAAAGCTTCATTTTTATCAGTTTTCATGTTCCCCTTTGGTTGTCCAGGGTAACAGGTGGCCTCACAACAGTGATTGGGGTAGAAGATCTAACTTCTCTCTTGCATCCATAATTCATGAATTCTGCTGCCTTTTATGTGGGGGAGATAACACTCAACTTTTAGATTTATTCACATAAGTAACACAGAAATGACCATAGAGGCAGCGAGAGGCTGTCCTGTGATTCTAAGTGGTCTTTATTTGGCAGCATTGAGTGTGTGGGCATTGACAGATTCTAGAACTTGACTTTTTTTTTTTTTTTTTTTTTTATAGCAGCAAAATCCTTTTCTCAGTGAAAATCACATAGAAACCCAATAGGAAAAATAAATAACTGAGGAAGGAAATGCTCTCCTTCCTGGTGGGAGTCCCTCAGGGACACCCAGACAACCTCTTGGACTTGCAGACTTCAGTTGGAAACCCATTCTGCAAGGTGCCACAAAGATGAACAGACTATAGCCCCTTCCCTTTGGGAGCTCACAGTTAACTATGGGAAATGCTCTGTGCTTCCCACACAACCAGCTGTCACTCAAGGTGACAGTTGCTTTAATATTAGTAAAGTAGACTCTGAGAAGCGGCGCAGTATGACAGATGAAACCGTGGGCATTGGTTCCCTGTGGAACCACAATCCTGCTTCTTCATCTCTCACTGGGACCTTGAGCAAATGAGTGACCCTCTCTGAATCCTAATTTCTGATCTCTGAAATAAAAATACTACCTACTCAATTTTTCCAGGGTTCTAGAAATGATTAGGGATAGAAGAAGCTATGATGACTGTAAAATACTTAACTCAGTGCCTGGCTTGTTGCAGACGACCGTATTGATGAAGATCATGGTCAGGAAAATAACAGCTACTGTTGAGTGCTTTCTAAGTAGGAGGCGCAGTGCTAGTTAGAACTGGTTTTATGTTATCTCAGGGTCTTACTAAATTTCTTTGTGAGGTACCATACAGATCCAGTCACTCAAAAATGTACTTAGTGTCTTATCATTTGTGCTTTCACTCATTCGTTGGACAAATATTTATTGGGGACCTCTAAAACACCAGGCACTGGTCTAGTTTTGGGGGATACCTCCGTGATGTCTGCCCTCACAGAGCTTGCATTCTGATGGAGGAAACAGACCATAAACGGGCATATTAGTTGGAGGATGGGCCAAACAGAAGTAAATCTCCAGGAAAATAAATAATCATCTTGGCATCCAGAGGGTAGAGAAGGAGTGATTCCTGGAGCCAGACCAGGCATTGTTTATCAGGTGAAGCTATCAAAATTAAAACCTGATCATCATCTCAGAGATTTGCTTCTGTGTTAGAGATTAGAAATTGAAATTTGTCTCCTCAAAAGAGTCCTTTCACATCTCCTATGAATGCAGTGCACTGATGATCTCTGTTTCAGACTGTAAGGGGCCAGAGAAGATGTAAACTCATTAGAGTTTACCCATCTCAGTGTTTATAGTTGCCCTTAATGGACTTAAAAAATGCCATTTGGCTGTGAAAACAAGCTACCACCAGTCAGAGCCAGATGGAGATGTGGGTGCTACAGGCAGAAGAATAAGTCTGGCAGTCTTTCAAACAAAAAGTATTTAATATTTTCCAACATAAATAAAGAGGAGGCCAAGTGCTATGAAGGAAAAGGAGGGGGACACAGGGGGTCCATGCTCAGTTTCTTTGCTACTGCTCCAAGCATCTCGGCTTTGGCCTTGAACTTCTCTAAACCATGTTGCTAAACAAACTGTGCAGGTTACCACATCCACCTGAAGGTGGCTTCTGGGCCTTGTCTCACCCCTCAATTCATCAACAGCAGCTCCTCCAAGTATTCGTCCCTATCACATGGTGCATCTTCCGAGATGTACACTAGTTGGTACCTCGTTCTCCATCTCAGTTCATGTCTGGTAAGGTTTTCATTTTCCCAGGCATATTTTAGTGTCCCTTGTAGACTGAGGTCTTGGGGAGAGGTCTCAGGCCCGCTTTTCAATCTTTCTCTGGATAAGAATCTCATTTATGTGACATATTTTATCTTTCAATTCTCTAAACCTGTATTTTTTTTTATATTAAGCTTCTAGAAGGGTCCTTGGTGACTTTGTCCTGAAGTCCACTTCTATGCTCTTGTTCTCAGTTGGCTCCTAGACACCTCCTCTTCCTCTGTTGATCCCATCTATGTTCCACTGGGCTCTTGGCCTCACATCTTCCCCATGCAGTACAGTCCCCATGGCCTTGCAGTCACAGACTATATCCGTACTGCCCTGGGATCCCTGGTCCAGCCATGGTGCCGAGGGCATAACCGCACACTTGTCACCTTCTCAAACAGCAGGGAAGCCTGTGCTACCCTCTCCTGCGGGGTGAGAACCCTCTGCAGCTGGGTGTGACTCTCATAGCCAGTTCTCATCTCTTTCAACTCATTCTCATCTACTTCATCTCCTTGATTGCCTCTCTCTAACACAAATTGTGTCCTCAGGATATTGCTTTATCTGCATCCCTCTCAAGTCCAAGATACGTGTTTTTCTCTATCCGAAACCTCAGTCTAGTAAGTGTTCAAGTCAGGCAGTGCCCTCCCGCTCTCCAGGGCGGATCTCAGGCCATCACTCCACTGCCCCTTCATAAAACCCCAGCCCCCTTTCAGCCTGTGGCATCTGGATTTTCTATTGTCCACCCCTACTTTGCTCTCACTTTGGTTGTTCAATAGATTTTTTGCCCTTGACCCCAAAACTTCTCTGGTCCTACTCCTGCCATCATCCTTGGTAGAGCTGACGTGCCATCAATCACTCTAACTTCTAAGTTTCTCTGCCTACCCACCCCCAAACACTTTTTCACCCACTATTGCGTATCCACATGGCCAAGAATGATCACAGTCTGGACCTTGTCTTCAACAGAAACATTAATGTGAACATTGCACGTTCAGACAGCAACTGCTGATTTTGTTAGCTAACTTGCTTAAAAAACGCCATGGAAATAATTCTTTTCTTTCATGGGACGTAGAAGTTAGCTTTTGCTACATAATCAACTCTTCCAAAACTTAGTGGTTTAAAACGAGAACCCATTTCTCCAAGTCATGATTCTCTCTGTTGGCAATTGGGCTGGGCTCACCTGGGAAGTTCTTCAATTCTTGGCCCAGCTCGGTTGATCTCTTGGCTATGTTTTCTCACGCATCTGTGGTCAGCAGTTGCGGTGGCTAGAACTGTCTGGTTTACGATGATCACAACTGGATTGATTGGGACTGTTGGGATGACAGGAGTCTCTCTCTATGTGGCTTCTCCTGAGGCCGGCTTGGGCTTGTTTATGTGTAATTGAAGAGTTCCAAAAGCATCAAAAGAAAAAGCAGTCAAGGCTCTTGAGGTATAGGCTTGGAACTCGCACATCACTTCTGCCATGCTCTACGTATCAAAGAAAGTCATAATGCCAGCACAGATTTACAGAGTGAGAAAATAAATTCCACCTCTTGATAGGAGATGCAAAGAATTGTGACCAATTTTTCTATATACCATAAGGATTCAATTCACTGATTCTATCTGTTTCTCTTTATCACTTCCTGGTTTTACTTTCCCCCCCTTACCCAGCTTAGATGTTTGAATTCATCATTGTAACCACTCCTTTGAATCTACAACAAAATGACTTATCCTTCTTTCCATGCAGTACAACCAATTTCATAAATCTACAGCCCTAGAAAGCCATGCCTTTTTTCTGTGCCTATGTACATGCTACTGACTATTATTACTCAGGAGGGGGTGGAGGCAGAGGAAATCGTGTAACTGAGCCAAATTTAATATTTGTGGATAGAGTTTTGAGTTGTTTTAATATTCACTCTTAATATTTTCTTAAATAACCCATGGTCCAGAGGGCCTTGACCTTTTGTTTTCTTTCTCTCCCTGTTCTTCTCTACTGTAATAAAAAACTTGGGCAGACTGAGAGGGAGATGAACTCACTTTTATATCACTTCAATATTGCCATCCAGCTTTCTCCAGAGGCCATGCTGTAATTATGTTTGCTTGGTTGATAATTTCTGAAAGGCAAAATAAATTCGATAGCTGTCTCGATAAGCTTAAATAATAAGTCCAAAACTTGATATGTATGAGGCATGCCTTGAGCCCATGACTTTCCTTGGAGCTAACCCAATGACAAATGATCCTAATGGTGTAGACAAATTCACCACCATCAACAAGAAAATCATTCTTCTCTGTCCTGTGCCTTCATTCTGACATTCCTTTCTACTAGAGAGTGAGAACGTCTAGTCCCAAAGCCTATAGAAGAAGTTAGTGGTTGCCTAGCAACATTATTCCCAGCACAAGCTTGTGGCTCTCTAAGCAGAAGAAAGGGGGAAAACTTCCTTGCTCTCTCAGCAACCTCTGAGTCTCGTGTATTCTCTTATTATGTTGCTCTCTGGGCAATTAAAATCATATATGTTGATATATGTAAAAACTTGCAGACAGTCAAGTGTGAATACAAAATGGGATTATTACCACTCATTAAAACCCATTCTAATCCCCAATTTATGCAGTATCTTTGCAGCCAGGATATGAATCACTGGTGTTCAATTTCTGGTATATTCTTCTGCTACAGACAGAACTACAAATGTCAGTCCCAACAAGCAAATGAATCATCCCCTAAGTTCTTTTGTTCTTTCTTCTGGAGCTAAGTGGCATCTGTTTTGCAGTCTGTTCTTGGGTCCTGTTCTTTCACTTCCCAAAGCCCTGCAAGGTTGGTTGGTTGGAATCTGCATTTGTGATTACTCTTCTATTTGCCAGTGAAGTTTATCTACTTAGTTTATTTATTTTAGCTATTACTACACGTATTTGTTGATCCACTTTAATTCTTACTCTGTATTTTTATGTTCTTAAAACTTTTGTGTCATGCACATGCCAAGTCAACGCCAAGAGTTCTCTAAAGTCACTTGACAATGGTAAAAGCATGTAATTGTTGGGAGACACATCTCCATAGGTCACGCTTGTTTCTACCTGTCTCGTAAGCAGAGCTGTCTTTGTTCCAGTCTGTCTTCTCTAGGATGTTTGTCTTGGTAGCTAGAGACACCGTTTCCCTCCAGAGCAAAGGGAAGGTTTGCTTAGCTTGGGAAAATACAACTAATAGCCCCCTCTGGAAAAAAGGAACAAGTTTGCTTAACGCTCATTGTAAAATATATGGGTTCCGTAGGTTTGGGGCTCCTCTCCTTTAACACATTCCGTTGCTTATATAGGTGTCATCTGGCTCTCTTAACATTGTCCTGTGGGAGTTGGGTTTTGGGGAACTGGCACAAATGTCAATGCTCTAGCTACTGCTATTGCTATGAGTAATAGAGTACTTGGTCTCTGCCCAGATGTCATGTGTCTTCTGTCCACATCTCTAAAATTGTGGCAGGACAACTTGTTGGCTGGAAAGTAGGATAAAGTAGGGTGTCGGACACTTCACCGTTCTCGTCAGGATCTTCGTAGCTTGATGCTCCCTAGTTGAGCAGACATGTGTATTGGAACATATTTAAAATTGGTCTCAAGATGCATTTCTTTGAAGGAACAGGTTAGAGATTTCAGAGTACTGAGGCATCACCTGAGTTTCTACCAAGGAAGGAGCAAATTCGGGGTTCTTTTATAATAGTGCAGCTATGGTCATAGCATTTTATTTAAAAATTTTGCTTAAATCCTAATTTCCAGTAAAATTGAGTGAAAATTCCTTAGCCGGCACTCAATAGCCAAGAAAATATGGACTTGGCTTACCTTACATTTCTATATATGCTCAAAGCTTCAGAAAATGCAAATGTTGAAAGTAACTAATCGACTGCACTAGACTGTTCTTTTTATTTCTATCAGTGGATGGCACGCTAATCTACTGGCCATCCAAAACTACCTAGCAGTCCATTATTCTTCCCTTTTGTTCATCATCCACATCCAATCACTCGTGTTATATATATATCTCTAGTGTCCTAAATATATTCCCTGTTCTCAACTCTTAGCATCACAACTCTATTCATATGTCATTGAGTCATTCCCATAACTTCCTAATTGGTTTCTCCAGTTCCTGCTTGTGTATTTAAAATCCATTCTCCAAACTGGTCTCAGACCAATGTGATCCATCCAAAATACAAAACTGATGCTGTTTAAAATGCTTTGGTGGTCCCCCTTCCTACAGAGAATAAAGTCTGCGCACCTTACGATGGCCTCCATGACCTGACTATTCCATGTCTGCCCTTATGTTTATTTTTTGTTCCGTGGGAGGCAGTGTGGCTAGTGAGTAAGAACAAAGGCTCTGGAGTTGAATGTCTGTATTGTACTCTGGTTGTTTCATCTATGAGTTGAGAGACCTTGAATAAGTATAATTAATCTATGACTTAGTTCGTCCATCTGTAAAATGGAAATAAAAATAAAAACGAAAAATAAAATAATGTTTATGAAACACCTAGGAAAGTGTCTGGCACATAATAGATGTTCTATAACATTAGTTATATTCACACTGGACGGCTTGTTTCCATCATACAGCGTGTTATTTTTCGACTCTTTGTCTTGCTTTATTCTGTTTTCTTTTGCCTGAAATTTTCTCCTCTCTTCACCTATGACATGGTGGTTGAGAGCATCGGCTTTAGGGTGAGATTGAACTATATTTAAATTTAGGTAAGACACTTCTATGTATTAACTATGTGACATTGTAAAGAGTTTAGCATGGTGCTCAAACAGTGATTGTTATTATCCTACTTATCCTTCAAGACCCAACTCAGGGGAAATCACCTATGTGCCAATTATCAGGTTATTACGTTTAGCTCCAAACTCACCCTTCTGTCATTGGCCTTATGATGCTGGGGCCAGGATTCTGTGACCTGCATTTCAGCTTTGCCTTCAGGTTCCCTGTTAGACTTTACCTATAGGGGTTGGTAGAGGGAGCCTGCAGGGCTGGAGGAGGAAGTAGGGACTGCCCCTTCCTGTTGGTTTCCTGGGTGTTGCCGTCTGGCTGTCAGCTCCTATGAGCCAGCAACATTTCTTCACCTGTGATAACTCAGAGTTCTCATTTTACCTTTTCATGGGGTAGGGACTGGGGTAAATTTAGTGAGGCACTCTCCTCAGGTACAAAATTTGAGGGACACCAAAATGCTCCGGAATTCAGATTCTATTCTAGTCTAATGCAATATTTTAAAAAAATCAAAATTAAATGCAACAAAGTGATGATGAACAAAATATCAAAATTTTAGAGACCAGAGCCATACTGAGTCACACTAGAGCCTGAGGCAAAAGGAAAAATATGCTCCACTGGCTTTAATAGAAACAAAGTCATAGAAGTATTTTCTTTTTGTTTTCCCCGCTTCTTCCGTCACCACCACCCCCCCCCACTCCCAGTTCAAGCTGTGTGTAATGGGGGTCTCAGCTCCTGCTCCCCACATAAGAATGCAGGATATGGTGAAGCCAAAAAGGAACACCCACGGAGCCATAGATAGGGGCGTCATACCACTGTATTCTCGCTGGCGGCTGGACAAGACACACAAAGTAGGATCCACATGATCTGCATTCCACTGTCCACTTCTCTGCCTGCCACCCAACCAACCACCCAACCACCCAACCACCCAACCACCCAACCACCCAACCACCCAACCAACCAACCAACCAATGTAGTCATGGCAGTTATATTAGTGGCTAATGTCTAACTGGTTACAACTGATGGCCACCCAGTCACAGCTGATGGCCATCTACTACCCAAGCCAGCACCCTCCCATGTGAGGCCGAGAGCCTGGAAACTTCTCTCTGGGACTCTGCCCCCACACTCCACCCCTCCAGGGTCTCACCTCACAATCTACATGACAAGCATCTTCTGCGAGGGGCCCTGTGTCAGGAAACCAGCTCATGAGAAAATGTTTCAGTCCAGTTCAAGTAATGTCCCTCGATGTCCACCTACTTCCTGGCACAGCCAGGGTTTCAGGGTACTGCCAGTCTTTCTGGGCACAGCCAGACTTCCTGGGCACAGCCAGGGTTTCTCATAAATAAGACTGTAGTCTGTGCCTGTGTCAACTAGGGCCAAAACCCTCTGCACATTAGAAGGGAACCAATGTATGGACAGTTCTATCTGGGGCTTCCGGTCCCCGCTCATCCCCTCTGACAGGGTAACTTGTCCCCACCTCTAATCAAGCTGAAAGGAGTCGGCCTCAAAAGGCTGCATGAAGTCCTGGAGGGACACAGGTCACGCTTTCCCTGACTTCTCCTTTAGGCTTTTCCAGAATTGCTGTTCCGGATACAACTGTTTTCAAAGTTCCAACAAGAGTGCATTGGGGGACTGGCCCAGCGGTTCAGGCATTGGAGCTCCATGCTCCTAATGCCTAAGGCTGCCAGTTCGATTTCCACATGGGCCAGTGGGCTCTCAACCACAAGGTTGCTGGTTCAACTCCTCAACTCCCACAAGGGATGGTGGGCTGTGCCCCCTGTAACTAACAACAGCAACTGGACCTGGAACTGAACGGCACCCTCCACAACTAAGATCGAAAGACCAACAACTTGACTTGGAAAAAGTCCTGGAAGTACACAGTGTTCCTCAATAAAGTCCTGTTCCCCCCTTCCCCAATAAAAATCTTAAAACAAAACAAAACAAAACAAAACAAAACAGTGCATTGGGTTGTCAGTCTATTTTTTCCCGATCAACCCCTGCTGCCACGAGATCATGCCACATCTGCGTGTGTTACTCTCTGAGGCCCGCCCCTCACCCCCTTACTTTTGATTTGGGCTTACAGGTTTTAACTTCTCGGACCTCCTGTCTTAACTTCCTTTGCCACCGGCTTTCAACATCCTCTAGGGTGGCCATGGCAATTGTAACTTCATGGATCTGCTGCCCCACATAGGGCATAAGAATGGCAACCAAGGATCCAAAAGCACTCGCAGGTGCAGTATCCAAATCCAGACCTCTCATGCTGGTTATAAAACACTAGTTTTCCAGCCCCTGCATATTAGGGTTCAACATAGCATGTCTCATACCCATTTCACGGATGATTTGAGTAAGTTCAGTGTATGACTGCCATTGACTCACAGTGTCTGGCAGCTCGCCAGCCTGTCCCCATACTGTGCGTACCGCAGCAGTGAGCCACTGCATTAGAGTGTCGTTGCCCTGGTCTTGGGCCAACCTATGGCAATTTTGTAACCTTTGTCGCAGGGACAGATTCCATTTCGCCTGGGGAGCTGAGAATGCTGTCTGCCCCCTCATCCCATAAACGCAGTAGCCAAACCGATCTGGGTCTCCAGGGCACTGTCGGCACCGCCTCCCCCGCTCCTGCAACTCAGTGGGAGTGTAAGGGGTGTAGGTTGTGAACTCAGTCACAGCTGGGTTACCAGCAGCAATGCCCCCGGGGCCCAAACGTTGCTCATGCTTTACCTTTTGCTTCACTCGGGACAGAGTGTGGGGATTGGGAGCTACATTGTCTCCACTCACGTCATCCGCCTCTGCCTCAGTCTCCACTGTGGGGCTCCTCCTCTAACAGGTGGACTGAGCTTCCAGCACCTCCTCCCGGGACACCTGGTCCCACACCTGGGTTATCCCAGCAAGCACTTCCTCTGAGTTATGACACAACGTGGTGAGGACCTCCTCTAACTGGCGGTCCCGAGCTTCCAGCACCTCCCCCCAGGGCTGCTGGTCTGCACCTGAGCTATTTCATTAAGCGCATCCTCCATGTTATGACACAAGGAGGTGAGGAATATCCAGCCCCCATGGCCGACTGTACCCTACGCCTCCTCCAGCAACCGCTCAGCTAGAACCTGCAGGGCCCTCTCTACACTGGCCGGAGAGCCATCCATGTCCTCCCACCCCTCCTTGGGGGTTCAACTCCTGAGAACCGTGGCTACCGGGTACCACACACTGTGTGGGGGCCAAATGTTCTCCTGCCAAGAGTCAGACTCCATTCCTACCTGGCCGGAATCCTGCTCGCTGTGCCAGGTGTCCCATTGGGTGGAGGCCTCGGTGTAAGATGTCCGCAACTCTAGGAGCCCACAGCAGCAGCAGACCACCAAGAGGAAGATGATGCTTGCTTTGGCCAACAGGGCAGCATGCCATCCAGAGGCTTCAGAGGACTACCAATTCACCGAGGGGCCATGTTTCTCCCAAGCAGATCGTGTTTTCTGTTCCCGGCGCTGCTCCTCAGGGGTTTCCCGAGACTGAGTGTTCATATGCACAAACTGCTCTACCATCCTTCGGAAAGTTCTGGCCGGCACCATACTCTGCTCGCTGCACCTTGTGTCATACAGGCGCTCTGCTCCCGCTCCGCACATAAGAACGCAGGATATGGTGAGACCAAAAAGGAACACCAACGGAGCCATAGATGTGGGAGTCACACGTCTACATTCTTGCTGGCGGCCTGGCAAGACAAACGAAGTAGGATCCACACGATCCGCAATCCACCATCCACTTCTCTGCCTGCCAACCAACCAACCAACCAACCAACCAACCAACCAACCAACCAATGCATCACGGCTGTTACATCAGTGGCTAGTTGGCTAACTGGTTACAGCTGATGGCCAGCCAGTCACAGCTGATGGCCATCTACTACCCGAGCTAGCACCCTTCCACGTGAGGCCGAAAACCTGGAAACTGCTCTCTGGGACTCTGTCCCCATACAATTGTTTCTCAGTCTAGTTGTGTAGGACACAGCTCCCTGGCCCATGCTGGTATTATTAGCCTTGGGCTCCCCCCGCTGAGGTAACTGGTCGCCGGTCAGCGGTCGGCCACTCACAGCAGCTCATGGCAGTCCTCACCGGCTGCCAGCCTTTCATGCTGGCTGCTGGCCACTCACGCTGGCCACCGGCCACTCATGGAAGCATACGGTAGCCCATGGCAGCACACAGCAGCCCACTGCAGCTCACGCTGGCTGCCTGCCCCTCATGCTGGCCACTGGCCGCTTACAGCAGCCCACGCCGACCTCCGGCTGCTCACTGCAGCCCAGCTCCAGGGAGAGCTGTTGTTCACAATCTTAGCTGTAGAGGGCGCAGCTCACTGGCCCATGTAGGAATCTAACTGGCGATCTTGGCGTTAGAAGCACAGCGCTCCAACCACCTGAGCCACTGGGCCAGCCCAGAAGTATTTTCAAAATCCACTTCTTTGCTTATTTCATTTTCTTTTATTAAAAGAGCATAATATCATTTTATTATATGGCTATGAAAATCTTGAAATGTAATATGTATTGGCATTGAAATACTTATTCAAAATATTGCTAGTTGAAAAAGCAGCTTATTTCATTTTCAATTGAGAAAATTGCCCCGTTTGACCATTTCTCCTCTCTAAGGGATGATCTTGAATCATTTTGAATTACCTCAAGATTATATTATAATTAATTAGGTTTGGGTATAAATAAATAATTTAAACTTAAAATAACATTGTGAATTTTAAAACATCTGTTTCCCAATTTTTCAATATTTTTTCAACTACTTTAATGTTCTGGAAAAATTCACCATTTAAAAAATACAGGGTGGCCAGATGGTTCAGTTAGTTAGAGTGCGAGCTCTGAACAACCAAGTTGCCGGTTCGATTCCCACATGGGCCAGTGGGCTACGCCCTCCACAACTAGATTGAAGACAATGGGCTGCTGCTGAGCTGCTGGAGGGGCGGCCGATGACTCATTTGGTTAGAGCGGGAGCTCTCATCAACAAGGTTGCCAGTTCAATTCCCGCTTGGGGTTTTGAGCTGTGCCCCCCGCAACTAAAGAAAAAAAGCAACTGGACTTGGAGCTGAGCTGCACCCTCCACGACTGGGTTGAAGGACAATGACTTGGAGCTGATGGGCCCAATACAAAAATCAACAATAAAAAACCCCACATAAAATTGGGGTGGCCAGTTAGCTCAGTTGGTTAGAGCATGGTGCTAATAACACCAAGGTCGCTGGTTCGACCCCTGCATGTGCCACTGTGAGCTTCGCCCTCCTTAAAAAAAAAAAGAAAGAAAAGCCATAAATTCTTCCAAAAGATAAAAAATAAATAAAAATACATAATGCACATTTTTTCCTTTTGCCTCAGGCCTCAATATGATTCAGCACAACACTGCCTTTTCACTTAACTAGTTCAGAGTTTTATATTAGTTAACTATTCTTTATATTAACTTCTCTTTGTCAAAATAGCTGATGTGATTTTTCTCTCCTGAACAAATCCTGAATGATACAACCTCCAAGTAAGAAATGGGCTTCTTCTTGTTCTGTTTGCCACTCCAGAGCACTTTCCTACATTTGTCATTTGTTCATTTTCTGTTTCACATGAAATACAGTCCTCCCTCCCCTACGCATACGTTCATCTCCTCCTGTGCAAATCTAATCCCTTCTTCGAGATCCATTTCACATGCCGTGAAGTCATTCTTCATCTCCTACAAAATGAATATGTTTTCTCATTTCACTGGATCTTAGAGCAATTTAGGCATTTATGCCATCATATTCTGCCTGTTGTTATTCTTGCATATTTCTTATTTCTCCCTTACCAAACATCTAAATTTTAAATCTTTGAGGATCAGGGACAGCTCTCCTCCTCTTACTCATCTTTGATCTTTGGGGCACAGAGAGAACGGGAGACTGGGCCGTGAAGCCCTCGGCTTCTGCACAGAGGCAGAAGGCAGTAATATTAGATACTTAAATTATTTTTCTTTACATTCCCAATGCTCTAAAAGCTTTCTTCCTTTTTCTGCCATCTCTGCTCAGTGCTCAATTTTGATCTTTAAAAGGGATAATTAACTAACTCCTCTTCTCTGCTTAGCCTGCTGAGCACAGGGTGCCACTTAAAACAGTCATGAGCAATCTCTCCCGAGTTCGAAAGAGAGTGATTTCCAGGAAGCAGAAGGTCCCTGTGGGATATTCATCAGTGGGAGCCAAATCGTCCTGGTGTGAGTGGCTTTTCCTCACAGAAGAAATAGGGTGTTGGTAGAACCCATTAATAAAGGAGGCATGGAAAAAAAAAAAAAAGGAGGCATGGTAACAGTGGGGGATACTCTACTTACTTTTATGACAATAAAAGCACGCCCCACAAAATCAAAACATTAGGAATGGCCCATCTGTAGCCCCCCACAGGCTCCAACTTTGTTCTTTTAGAAAAACTCAAAGCCCACTTGACACTGGGGGTATTTTCTCAGAAGTTTGTTTGTTTATATAGTATAAAGATGATATCTTCAAGCTGGAAACGAACTGGCTTCAGACTACAAAAAGAATTTTCCAAAAACAAATCTACAAGGTCAAGTTTCAGCATCACAGAAGGGGTGATTTAGGCAAACTTGGCCAAGGACAATAGACGATGGCAGATTAAATGACTGCTGTGGAAAAGGGATTTGTGTTTAGAGACCTCAGGCAGCCCCGGGCCCTTGAGTGTGGTTGGAGCTGAGAGCTTTTCCTGAGAAGCTTGCATCTTTGTCACACTGAATAATGACCCCCTTGAAGCTCTTTGTCCCAAAATGGTAGCGGGAAGAAACAGAATAATGCAGGTTGTAGAAGAGATTCTTACACCTTGGTGTATTTATGGGCCTATTGGTGTGTGTTACTTTCCCAGACTAAGGCCACGGTTGATTTAATTCTCAGCCTAGCAGTATTATTTATTGCAGAATGGATAAAAGACCCAAAGTATCACAGTGGTTTCTAGTCCTATAAATATCACTTCAGAAGCTCGGTGGGATTGTCTTTTAGAGACACATTAGCTCTCCTGGATCACTGGATGCCCTTTGCAGTATACTGATATAGGTAAAGGAGACCCGATACATACCTAGAGAAATCCAAAGAAAATAAATCCCTATCTCCCGAGGTGGATTTCTTTCTTAGTTTGTTTTTCACTCATCCACTCATCCAACCAAGTACTAACTAAGAGCATACTATGTGCTAATACTATGCTAGGAGATGGTATGTAGCATAAATAGGAAATACATAATTGCTGCCCAGGAAACAGTCTCACCCTTCCAAACATTCAAGCCTCATGTAATTAATGTAGTCGTTGATATTTGGGAGGCTCTCTTAAAGTGATAGGGCCTCACATGAAAAGCTTTAGATGTCCTCCATGAGCTAAGTCAAAACATCAGAAATTTGGACCTGAGAGTTTCACACAAAAATTAAAGGTACTTTTAAAGTATTCTAAGTGGCTCCTTATCTTCAAAACAAAGACAAACCCAGTGGTTTCACCCAGGAGTGATTCTGCCCTCCAGGGGACATTTTCCAATGTAAAGAGACATTTTTGATTGTCATGACTGAGAAGGGGACGGTATTAGCATCTAGTGGGTTAAGAGGTCAGGCATGCTGAACAAGCTACAGGGCACAGGACAGTACCTCCAACAAGGAATTATCTGGCCCCAAATGGTAGTAAGTGCTGTTTGAGAAACTGTGTTTTTAACCAATGTAGCCATAATAACTAATTTTTTCCTATGTTTAATTAAGATGGATAACTTTATTTTGAAAAACCATATTATACTCGCTGAATTCAAACTTATACTTCACATTAACGATGAAAAGCTGTAACTGGAATTTAGTCCTGCCTGATTCTATAGCTAGTAAACAGGCAACGCCTTCTGATCTTCAACTTCCTGCCTCTAATGGCCTTAGCAGAAAAATTCTGCGCTTCTGCCCCAAGTCACCTCTCTGCCTCTTTTTCAGAAAAACTGTGTATCTATTTTAGAGGTACAGAATCTGAAAGCAAAGGTAAGGCTCACTCAAGGTCACCCAGCAGGGCTTCCACACCAGCTTTCTGCCTCTCCTCAACTGGCTCATTATTCACTCGCCCCTGAAGGGGAAATGTACAATTTAATCAAAAAAGACCACAGCCTATAGTCCACTAAGTGTGTGAAGGTTAAGTTTAATCAGGCAGGTGATTTATACTCACTTATTTCCTTTAAAACCTCTATGGAGAATTAAGAGAGCTTTCAGCTAAAATGACAAAGAAGGAAATCCAATATTTTAAAAGCTCTGCTGTTGTTATTCTTCTCCAAGTATGAAAATATTATTCATTTAAAAAGTCTGTGTGCCCAGAGAGGCTTGGATCAGAATAAATTTTTGTGAAGTCATTAACTCATCACAGTTTGATCAAACAGAAGAGTTTGGCATTGCATCTATTAAGAATTTCATAAGTGTCAAATGATCCATCTAGACCAAAGAAACTGGACTACAAAAACAAAGGTCAAGACGTCTAATGAGGATTGTAATATATCAATTGTTAGGGAGTTTCTAAAAAATGACATGAAAAGACTCGGTTTGGTTATAAGGATCGTAAATTAAAGTGACACTTTTTATAAAAGTAATGGAATTGCCAGCTTAGTCAGGCTAGTCACTTCCTTTCCTTATTCAGGAGGGGAAAATTACAATTTACATTATATATAAACCAGGAAGCATCCTCCCTGTTTCCTTCCCTCTCCCCACCCCTGCCCCTCCCTTCTTTCTTCCTACTTGCCTTTCTTTCTTCTTTTCTTTCCTTATTTTTGTGACCACCACAGTTCAAACAATGCTTGGTGTCAAAGACATACTTAGTGTATTCAACATGTCCTAAAGCCTTCAAAACGATCCAGGGAGCAGTAGCTTTTGCTAGTGATCTCATGGGGAAATGGAGATTGAGGTAGTTATATTTCAGTGCCATTTTGTGTTGAGCGTGACAAACACGTACTTGCAATTACTGCAGTGGAAGGCGAATTACTACAGACTGGGTTAGAAGTCAGTAGCTTAGTATTTGGTGATCTTCATTATCTTTACTTCTCCCCTCCTCCTCCCGTGTCATCTAGCATTGATTTGTATTCTCATCACGGGAACCTGACTCAGGATTCAGTTACGTAGTTCATGGAAAAGATCTCCAGTTTTTCTTTACATAAGTTTAAAATGTAAATGAATTTTTAGTGGTGAATAAATTTGATTTAGTGGTAAGTAAATTTCTTTTTCTTGGGTAATGGAAATCTGAGTGCCTAATTTCATGACAAGACAACTCAGCAACCAAGTGTGCTTCTTAATTATCTTTTCATCTGAATGTTGCCTGCTCTAATTTCTTTTGCTAAAAATGACATATTTAGTAACCCAAAGATATGCCTTCTAAACGTGGTTTTCCTAAAAGCTAAATAACTTAATGATGCATTTTCTTCTTTTGGCTGAAACCAGTGTTCTCTCAGTGCAATTCGTAATTGTTTTCTGTTAAAAAGCATGACTTTGTGTATTAGAATAGAATTTAACCCAGTTTAATATGCCAAGGCATGAACAATCAATTGGGATATACCCAGTGATTCAACTATATGACTCAAAGAAAACAAAGGTTAGTGGATTTCTGTCATAACTTATCATACATTAACATTAGCATTCCAGAAGACAGTTTAGTGATTCTTTGAAATAATCTGGAATTAACTAATGTAGCCCAATGTTTATCTGTCTGCATTCTGTTTTGATAAATTTATGAGTTATAGGTCCACGGCTCAAAAACACAGAGCAAAAGCTCTCAAATCTTGGAAGGGGTGGCAACAATGGTCACAGCTGGTACTGAGATATACTAAATTGCATGGATATGTTCATAAATATTTCTTTTAGTTATTTATTTTTTAGAGGGCGAAGGCCCACAGGTTTCAACACAGTCTCAAGTGTTTAATTTCACGAGCTGAAATTAAAAGCCACCTCTGAACAACTGTGTGGTAACTGAGATGTACTGTACTAACACTGGAATGTAAAGTTCATGAAAGCAGGTATTCTGTCTGTTTTGTTCACTGTTCTATCCCCGTACCTGGAACAGAGTAGGTACTCAATAAATATTTGATAAATGAAGAAGCGAATCATACAAAGACATTGGAAGAACTCAGTGTTATGTTAAAGAGCTAAAAAAGACTAAGTTGTATTTAATAAGAATTAAATGTCATTGATTTTTTTAAAAATTGTGAATCCAAATCTAATTAAGTAGAATATTCCAATGGTTAGAAACTCTAATTTTGCAAATATTTGGCTGGTTGGCAGTTTCTTCACTTTTAATTTCATCCATTGGCTCATGTTGACTAAGATCTGTACTTTTTGCTGTGTCTTATAATATCTGCTCATTTATCAATTTTCTGCAAGACTGAACAAGACTAAGCAGTTCAGTTAGAACTTCCTCTTCCCGTTGCCCTCGGAGTGACTCCTTGTGGCAAACCGTTTGAAATTTCATTTATTCATCCATATATTCATGTATTGCTGACATATTTTTCAATAAGAATGTCATGATACCCCTGCTGTTGAAGGATTTAGAAAATGTTGTAAAAGAAAATGTTTTTTTTTCTTCAAACTCTACACTCACCTCTTTTCCAGTTCTCAGATGATTTATGGTGCCACAATTTGGGGCAACAGAACATGCATTTAGTGTTAGTTTTAAACTTTTAATAATTAGAACATTGAGAATGCCAAGAAGCATAATGTGTGTATAAAAGCATTTAGAATAACGTGTATTTGTTTTTTTTAACAAATACAATTTATTAATTTTTGATTTTAAACATCCAATGATAAAAGATGCAATAGCATAGATGATAAACGACTAATGGTACTGAAAATTAAAAAGTGTATGTTAAAATACTTCATGAAAATTGTTTAACATTATTGCTGTTACAGAGATGGTAAACATTAATGAAAGTTCAAAATTAGTGAATTGAAGGGGAAATGGGCGGTTGCTTACAAGTAAGCAAGTTGGTCAGAAATGAATTACAAAGACCATGTAAAAGTATAGGAGCCCGGGGGTGGGCAGTTAGCTCAGTTGGTTAGAGCGCGGTGCTGATAACACCAAGGCTGGTGGTTTGATCCTCGAATGGACTTCTGTGAGCTGTGCTCTCCTTAAAAAGAAAAAGAAAAGAAGTATAGGGCCCAAAGATATCCAGTTTGGGCCAATTCTTCCCCCTGTAAGGCTGCTAATAAAATACATGCAACAGTGAATTTAACTTTTCTTTCTCAGTCTCTGAGTTATCTTTGTTCTTGGTGAACTGCTTCTTTCTTAGTTTATGCTTTATGTCATTTTAATCTCAACTGATTTAAATTGTGACACCTTGAGGTTTTCATTGGCAACAGCTATTGAGTCCCTGTGAGAGTATTTAACTTTTTATAAATAATGACAGGGATTATCCACAAGTATTATCTTGATAACTATCCAAAAAAAAGAGACAAGGTCATACAGACTGAACTTTTATACATCTCTGCTAACTTCTTTTAAAAGTCTTGTACCATATAATTCTGGATTTTGATCTTTTACTTTGAACAAAAATGTTCAAAGATAGAACAGAGCACTCCATATACCGTTCACCCAGCTTCCCTAATGCTAATATCTTACATATCATCACGGCATGCTTATCAAAATCAGGTACATAATGCTATCTCAAATTTAAAATAATCTGTCCTAGCTGAATGTGCCATGGCTATACTTTTCTAATCTTATCTCATTAGATCTCCATTTCTCCACTTCAGAAAAAGTGAAAAAAAAAAAAAAAGAGAGAGAGCAATCTGTTCCTAACAGGCAGCCCTGGGGGATGGACTCATCCTTCAGCTCTCTGCTTTTAGCTAGATTCTCCTTTTTCAATAGCACTGGGCTTTGGGATGCCAAATGTCATCATTTTCTCCTGGGGCTCAGAATACTGGCTGATTGTTTCTGCATTAAGAACTCTCAGAATCTTCTTGTCTGGGGCTCATATGAATAATCCAAATTTTGATCTCATGCCAGTGCATTCTATCTGCTTAATACAAGATTTATCTCCTTTCCAGTTAATACCATTCATTCATATATATATTTACATCATGGAGATAATATGTTCAGCTTTGACATTTATTTCAAGATGGTTCCAAACTCTAGCCTCTGCTTTGTTTTAGTGATTTTCATAATGCTTAGCTATGGTGACTATTTCTGAAAAAACCCCAAGGTTTATTTGAAGAGTCACATTTCTAGCTCATGGGTTCTTGTCAGTGTACTTCTTCAGCCTTGTTTTGCTCTGTGTGTGTGTGTGTGTGTGTGTGTGTGTGTGTGTGTGTGTGTGTAGAATGTGTGTGGCATCTTACAGGGAGCTGCTGGTTTGGCGTCAGTGCCATCCATCTCAGTTGTCTCCCACATCAATGGCAAACATAAGAGGGGCTTCGTGTTCTCCATGGCAACAGCCCAATCCCTCCTGAGAAGTCCTTCATCGTGGAGTACAAGAAAAATCCATTAGAAGTTTCGTGTTGACCTTTCATGCTTACAGAGGTTTGTTGGCAGGAAGTGCCTTGGTTTTCTTGATGGGAGAAATGAAGGAGAAAGCCAAATGTGAAAAGTTGAAGGATCAATTTGCTATTCAGTTTGGAAAAGATTTATTTACAAGAATCACATGTGGCCTCTCTAAGCTCTTTCTACTTACCTTACCATAGTACCCCCTCCTTACTCCAAAAATAAAATAAAACAAAGGAAGAGAAGACCTTTGAGGTCTGTTGTCTGGGTTGTTTTAATACTCATCAGAGCCTCACTGCCAGCAAAATGATTAGAAATCACTGGGTTGTATATGGTGGAGGCAACTTGAGCCTCTGGCCCATCCGAATTTAATCTAAAAGGGCTCCACACTGGTAGTTGAGAACAGATAATTACTTCATTGTCTTTTGCAGTGTCTGTGGCACTCACATTGCTTTCTGAAGGTGCCATTCTGCCACAGGGAGAGAAAAGGCAGGTCTAACAAGGCCATTCATGCCTTCCAAGTTTTCCTTTCTTTCTATCACAAGAAACATTATTCTGATTTTGTGGGTAAGATCCAATATTTTATCACACTAGGATAGAGAGAATCACCCGCTGAACAGCCAGAGTAAATATTATCCAAGTCTTGGCTGGTCTGCAAGCCCAGAACCTTCACCCTATTCTCCTCAAACCTTTGCCACCTTTAGCCAAGAATTATTTTTATTGTGTCATGTTCTTTTGTTTCCTTTATATGAATCTTATATATGAAAATTACATAGATTTGTGTGTAGTGAATTACATGTTTGCCAGACTTATCTGTATTCTTAGGGAATTTTAGGGAAGATGTAGGGGATGGTATAGAGAAAAATATTATGCAAGAGACATTGGATTGTTTAGGAAATGTCTCTGTGGAATTGAGGTCTATTATTGTTAAAATGGTGAAACCAGCAAAGGCAACACACATGAAAACAAAGCTCATGTAGTTCTGTTTGAAACTGCAAGCAGCAGGGTGCTTTTCCATTCATTACTGTCATCATAATATTTTCATCTTTTTGCCTCTGGGCATTAAAATGAAACTAATCCACCACTCCCCAAACCCATTAGCATAAATAGTAAAAAAATGAATGGTCAGATGACAGTAATAGCACTGAAATTAGTTTAGTAAAATGTAGATATAATGATAATGCTGATGTCAGAGCAGTTGGCATTATAATAAAATGAACCATTTTTAAGGACCTTAAATCTGGGTTCTTTTATATATGGCTATTGTGTGTGTGTGTGTGTGTGTGTGTGTGTGTGTGTGTTTAATAAAACATCTGTGTTCTGTTAATTTTTTATTTCTTTGGGTTTTTTTTTTGTTTGTTTTTGTTTTTGCATTTTTCTCAAAGTTTCTGATGTTAGAATTTTGTTTGCTGTCGGAGTGAGAACATTCTAATTGTTTCTCCTCTACAAAACCACGTGCTGCCGTGAAAATGAGCATCCGACAGAGATGTTGGGCAGTGTGCTGCTGAGGTTGGGCCTCCATCTGAGAAAACTGCCAAGGTGCCCTTCCTTCCAGCCTTGAGGTCTGAAAGGCAAAGCTAAGAATGTAAGCCCCTCTCAGTAGTGCGGGGACAACCAAGGTGTCCTGCCCATGGCAGCTGAGATGCATGGTGCCCCTGCAGCTTTATTTTAACTAACACAACAAAATGCTTCTTTTATCCTTCTCCAGGGAAAAAAGGGGGGTGGGTGGAGAATACCACCATGATATACATTTTCTTTCCTTACTTATTTGTTCCTGAGTTTTTGCCTTTTAGACGATAAAATCATTAGAAAGGTGTTTTTATTTTTTATTATTTTTTAAATTCCTTCTAGTAAATTATCATGAGCAATTTTGAGTCCCAAGCTAGCCTCTATGGCCCTTTCAACAATTTCACACCATGTTATACAATACATCACAGTGAAAAGTGGGAACATGAGCCAGTCTCCAGACCCACTGAAATCACATTTACATAGCTAGCTCTGTTGGGGGTGGGGTGGGGAACTTCATAGCATGAAGGTAATAATGTAGGATGATTATTTCAGTGCCCTACCTGTGTGGTCTGTTGAGAGGCGACTTTCTACTTTACCTTATTCGTACTTTGAAGTTAGTCTTTTTCTGCCATAATTTGAAAGCAATACATAATGTATTTATACAACTGGGCTGTGGCATCTTTGATGAATTTGGCCTTGGCAGTCTGACATGTACCACTGTGAAGCGTAGCACACACCTAGGAGAGAAACCAAATGATACTCTTCGGTTCTCTCTCCCACATGGGTCATTTCTCCTAGTGAGATTACCCTAGGTGTTGTTGGGTAAGTTTCCTGACCCAACTGGGGGCATCCCACACAAATGACTGGGGAGGGATGAAGCAGCAGCTGGGAACTAGCTAGATGGAGGAGACAGGGCAGAGTTATGGTGGAACTAAGACTTTGTTTTAAGGGAGGGTATTATCAGCTGTGAGATTCTATATACATCTGCCCCTGGTTCCTGGCTCAGAGCTCCTGAAACTCCTGTGATTTCCTAAGTGAGAAGAGCACCAGCACCATCTTTTGTTCCACTGAGGTGACTCTGGGTGGTTCCTGGATGGGGGCTGGATAGGGAGCTGCTCACCAGAAAGATCAAGCCATGACGAGAAGCTTGGAATTTTTAAATACCCTCAACCCTTCTCCAGAGAATGGAGAGAGGCTGGAAATGGAGTTAACAATTCATCTTGCCTACATGAGGCAGCCTCCCTAAAATCCCAATAGTATGGGTGTAGAAGAGCTTCCAGGCAGGGGAACACATCAACACCAAGAGAACAGTGCACCCCAACTCCGTGGGGATAGCAGCTCCTGCACTCAGGATCCTCCCAGACCTCACCCTAATTATCTCTTCATTTGGCTGTTCACCTGTATCCTTAACATATCCTTTAATAAATTGGTAAACATAAATGAGTGTTGCCCTGAGGTCTGCAAGCTGCTTTAACAAATTATTCAAGCCCAGGGAGTGGGTTGTTGGAACCTCCTACCTATAGCTGGTCAGTCAGAAGCACGGTGATAATCTGGGTTTCTGATCGGCCTCTCAAGTGTGTGTGTGTAGAACAATCTTAGGAAACTGAGTCCTTAATCAGTGGGACATGATGCCAGCCCTGGTAGACAGTGTCAGAATTGAGTTAAAGTGCAGGACACCCAGCTGGTGTCACAGAAAATTGCTTGGCTTGGGGGAAATCCTCCACATATTTGGTGACCAAAAGTGTCAGAAATAAGGTGTTCTGTGTGAGTAATTAAGAACACTCACAGAAGAGAAACACACAGCAGGGAAGGACTGCGTTTTTTAACTACACAGCAGGTGGGAGACTGGAGTTTTTCCTATTTATAAGCCCTAATATGGAGCCTTAGGGGAAAAAGAAATGGGTGTCCTTGAGAGCTGGTGGTGAGAGAAGTGAAGAACCCAGCACAGTTCCATGAGCTGTAGGAAAGTCACCTCACATTGTTGGATCTTAGTTTCTTTTCAGTAAAATAAAGGAATCCATGTAAATGATCCCTAATGTCTCTCTACCTTTAATACCTTTTGATTTTACGTATGTACCACTATGTTTACTGCAATGTTATTTACAATAGCCAAGATGTGGAAGCAACCTAAGTGTCCATCGGTGGACGAATGGATAAAGAAAAGGTGGTACATATATACAATGGACTATTATTCAGTCATAGAAAAAAATGAAATCTTGCCATTTGTGACAACATGGATAGATATAGAAGGAATAATGCTAAGTGATATAAGTCAGACAGAGAAAGAGAAATACCACATGATTTCACTTATATGTTGAATCTAAAAACAAAATAAACAAGCAAAACAAAAACAGACTCATAGATACAGAGAACATTTTGATGGTTGCTGGATGGGAGGGGGATTGGGAGATGGGTGAAAAAGGGGAAGGGATTAAGATGTACAAATTGCCAGTAACAAAAACAGTCACAGAAATGTAAAGCACAGCGTAGAGAATATAGTCAATAATATTGTAATAAAGATATATGGTGTCAGATGGGTACTAGACTTATGGGCTGATCACTTCGTAAGTTATATAAATGTCTAATAATTATGTTGTGTACTTGAAACTAATATACTATTACATGTCAACTGTAACTGAAAAAGAAAACAATTATTAAAAATTATTTTTTGGTCTTAAACATTTGGGCAAAATTTGTTCACTAGAGTGAGACAGGTAGCTTGAGGACCCAAGGAGTATTTTTTCATTCATGTTTTAAAGACAGCCATCAAGTTTAGTGTAATACACTCCTCTTGGAGACAAAGACACAAAATCGTTAGCCAGAAACATTTTCAGAGCCCCTCGGAAGAGTCCCGTCACCAGGCCCTGCATGCATGTTGGCCTCTGTCACGGAAAGCTCAGCAAGGACAGTGCTGAGGTCTCTGCTGAGAGTCCAGCGTTCTTAGGTTATCTTTCTGTTTGAAGAAGAATCTGCCCACTATCCAGGCAGAGCACTTATGAGTAACCAAAGCTGAAAACGAGCCAGGAGAGACCAGACATGTGATTATAAATATACTGAAATTGACAAGGTGTTGTTTTGGAACTGCTTTCAGTTAGGCCCATTGCTTTGCAGATAATTTTGCTTCCTCCATTCTTGGAGCTTATTAAAGATTCTATCCTGTACGTGCCTTTGGATGAATACTCCTGAGGTGCTTCTATTGCTCTGGGTTTGTCATTTTTCTCTCTCCTGTTAAGTATCTATATTTCATGGTGCAATTCACCACAGCTTTTATATAATTTCTAAGAGGAAGTAAAATTCTCCAGTAATAGGTGTAATTTTCATCAAACGATTGCTTTCCTTTTCTTATTGTTGGAGCTCTATCACTTGATGTGAAAGTGTTGCTGGCTATAGATAAAACCCTCTGGTTTGGAAGGATGAATAAAAACGATGAAGCAATTTTGGAGCTTGTTTTTTGCCACACAGGCTCATCAGAAACGTGTTTTCTCTGCCAGCCCCTTCCAGCCCATTTCCCCCATACTGACATGGAGGAAAATGTCATAGGAAACAGATACAGGGATAAACATTTTATTTAGGCCCAGCCAACATGCAATGAAGAATATTGAAAACTAGTTAGTCTATTCATATGACTGGATCTTGAGAAAATAAGATATACGACTTTGTTGGTTCTCTTGTTTTTATATGATATTTGAGTAAGTCATTCTCCTTCTTTCCATATCGCCTCCTCTTTGATCTTTTCTCTGTACTAGTTGCCAAAATGTGACAACACGAATCTATTCATTGAACAAATACTTATTCAGCAATCATCATGTATGAAGCACTGTTCTAGGCACAAAGAGTTCATCAGTGAATAAAATAGACAAAAAAAAAAAAAATCCCGCCTTTATGGAGTTTATATTGTAGTGAGAGGAGAGTAATAAGCAAATAAAAGTAAGGCGGTGCCAAAGAGAAAAAAGAAGGAGGAAAGGGGTGTAGGAAATGCTGGGGGCAGGTAGGGAGTTTAGTTGTAACCAGAACAGTCAGGAACAACATCGTCAAAATGACATTTGATCAATGGCCTCACGGTGACAAAGAAATAAAATGGATAACCAACCAGTGGGTTGTGATTTTTGGCCTAAACAACTGGAAGAATGGATTTGTCATTTATTGAGAAGGGAAAAGCTAAAGGAGAAGCAAGACATCTGGAGTTTGATGTTGAACATGGTAAGTGTGTGAAATCTGTTAAATATTTGAATGGAGATAGCAGCAGGCAACAAGGAATGTGCTGTTCGGGAGAGAAGTCTAGAAGGGAAAATATGAAAACAAAAACAAACAAAATATCCGCTCTACCTGAGAGAATGAAGCCACATCCTTGTACATCCTAAGCAGTCTTTCATTACCAGTTAATTATGCTAGGCAGATAAAGAAAGGGGAATGTCACCTCTACTTATTCTAATAGAATATATATATTTTCCTGATGTCGTGGTTTTAAAACATGTCCACAAGTTCTTTGACATGCTTCTCAAGAGATGGCATCCATGTCCCATCCCCTTAACCTGGGCAGACTCTTGTGACTGTTCCAATGAATCGGGTATGACAGAAGTGATGTCATGGAACTTTTGAAACTAGGGCATAAAAGGTGATACAGTTCTGCCCTCTCTTTCGGGACATTCACCTTTGGAACTCTGCCACCATGTTGGGGAAAGGCCAGGCCACATAAAGAAGCACAGGTGGAGAGGAACTGAGGCTCCCAGCTACACTCCCAAGCTGACAGTTGGCACCACTCGCCAGCCACGTGAGGGTGCCATCTTGGAAACAGATCCTCCAGCCTTGAGTTGAGCTGCCCCAGTTCTATGTGGAGCAGTCATGAGCTTTCCCTACTGAACCCCATCCAAACTGCAAATATGTGGCCTAATAAAAACTGCTGGCATGCAATCACTATTTGGGATAGTAATGGTTACTTGGAGACTTGTAAGGTCTTGAGAGTAGAATGTCTTTTTAAAAAAAAAACAAAAACACACTGTATCCCCTGGACGTTATCTAAATGCATACAGTAGGCACTCAATAACTGTTTTAAAAGAACATATGACACAAGATGAAGCAGCTGTGGCCATCTCACAAAATGAAGGAGGGAAGTTTGGGATCACTAAAAAAGGTTCCTAGTTTGAAGAAACAGTGCAGCTTAGGAAAACTCAGTTCAGGGTGGTTGAAATGGTATTCTCTGGAGCACATAAAACAGATTCTCCAAGAAAACTCACTGACGAATAAAGTTATTTGCTTTGGAAGTTACTCTAAAACCTTCTCAAATAGAGCACTGTTCGAAATGAGGCATTGCCTGCTGGTTAGCCTCAGAGCCTGTTAGTTGCTGGAGGAGATGGAGCAGAGTTTTTGTTGCTTTACGAGCCATAATGGAGCTTCACATTCTGATTGGATCTGCACATGTATTCCACAAAGTTAAATGTATATAATGAAAGCAAGGGAATTACGTGTTATTTGTGCTCCAATTTTTCCTATGTGCAGAAAATCACACCACTGCAGGGCCTTTGTTTGTGGATAAGGGAGAGGGAATAAAAGAGAAGCCCACTCAGGGATCTTCCAAGAATCCTCTGCAGGAGAATTATCCCCGAATGTCCAGCCTAATAGGAAAATAGCGTGTACAGTTCGGCCAAAATTAGTGTCTGTTTTTCACTTCATCTTGGCGATGCACAATATTACCCAGGTGCCTCTTTGTCTTGTGGTACTTTGGGAAGGCACCACATATACAACTGATGGAAGTGGGACCTTTTTGTTTGAAATCAATTTGGGATTCTGAATAAAGAGATAAGAATTAAAAATACCCTTCTCCTTTTTGGTCACTCTCCTGAGTAACTATTACCCTTATATACCATTTACTACATAGCAGACAATGTTCTAAACACTTTATGTATATTAACACATTTAATCGTCATGGCCAATGTATGAAGTATTATTATTATCTTATTTTACAAGTGAGAAAACCGAGGCCCAATTGAGTCCGAGCCTGGCTCAAATGCCTGCATTCTGGAAGCAGATACTGAACCGCCTCTTATTAAAAAACAAAAATTAAACAGACCAATTTGTGGTAAAAGAGACTGGTTCAAACATATCTTTATAATAGTAAAAAATTTACAAAAAAGATGAATATCTTTATGTTGTCATTAGAAATGGTTAATTTAGGGAATTTTTAAGTGACATGAGAATATGCACATATTAGAGCAAGTGCACATATTAAAGCTGGATATGGGTTACAGTATATGAAAAAAATGGCAAGTAAGGTAAGTGCATACATACTTCCAGTATTTTGCATTGTTAATACCTTTGTCTTAATACTTTTGTATTAACAATCTTTCTGAATGGTGGGATTATGAGTGAATCCTCTTTTTCTGCTACATTCTGTATTTTCTGCATTTGTAATCACAATGCATGTTATTAAAACAAAAATGGGAATCTGGGCCTGCAACTCAGGGAAAAGATCTAGGTTTGAGCTTCTGCTTTGCATGGTAATATTTTCCACATGGCTGAGATTACCCAGAGACGGTGTACAGAAGAGAAACAGGAGGGCTGGAACCTTGGAGCCCACCAATGGCCAAAGCAGTGATTCTTATGATCGTCATGGTTTATATAACCATGGGGGGAGGGGAGCTTACTAAAATTGCAGACTGCTAGGTCTCCCGTGATTATTTAATTAGGTCCAAGATGGGATGCAGGAAACTGCATTTTTTTTGGCAAAGCTTACAGGTAATTCTGAAGCAGGTGAATGAGAGAGACCTTTGGGAAATACAGATCTGAAAAACAGCACCCCATGACGGACTCAGGTAGGAGGCAAACAACCCAGTCATGGCCAGAGGAAGCCAACGGATTTTTGAGACAATATGTGTAAAACAAATTAAAAGCACATGTTGATACAAGTGGTTGTCTACCCTGGCTGGATATTAGAATCACCTGGGGGAACTTTTAGAACATACTAGTGTGGGGATTTGCTAGTACTGGTAGTTAAATCTCCCTCTTCGGCATTACCAAGAGGAAGAGCAACTGCAACCTGCAAATTATTTCTTGGAGGAAACACAAAATAAACAAACTCCAACAGAGTGCCCCCTGCTGGCCTGCTGCAGCCACCACAACCTGATGGGTGCAGAAATCTGGGAAGTGGAGGGGAGCAGGGCACTTGGGAAAAAATAATAGACAAAACCACTCGGAAGAGAGACAGTGAAACAATATATACATATATATAAAAATAGTGAACACACTTGGGACTTGGTAATTCAGTCCTGGCTACAGAGCGGCGGCCTGAAAGTGGGTAAGACCAGAGGTTCAGACTTGGAGAAGCCTTGAGCAGGATATATGGAGAGAAGGGAGTGTCCTGGGGGACAGGCAGTGAAAGAAAAGAAGGAAATAAGAAGCAAAATGAAGGATCCTACCGAAAACAGGAACAAAACGCATCAACTCTTTCCGTCCTCTCCGAGTCCGAACGGCAGCGATGAAAGACGTTGCACAGAAGAACCGACAGAAGGACGTGCTCTTCCCTAGGCACCCTGCCCATGAAATGAACAGGAACAGGAAACAGCAGACCATTTCCATAAGAACGACCGCAAAAAGTCCCAGGTTGTGAATAAAGATTCTCTGCTGGTGAAGCCTCCCAGCCCCCCACCCCAACAACCATAAAGTTGAGGAAAACTGTAACACAACACTCAATATTACGTAAATATTCTCCATCATGCATTTGGATACATATGGGAAACACTCTGAACAAGACATACAAAAACTAGAGCAATGAAGAAAAAATAACAGGAAGAAATGAAGCGAGAGCTGATGGAACTCAGGAAAGAAATAGGAGAAAATCACATAGTTGTATCAGTAATAAAGAACAGATAACAAGGTGCCCAAAGGGTTCAACTAAAAACATAATAGCGGGTACTGAATAATAGAAGGAAAACAACCAAGAGAATGAAAATGAGATAAAGAAAATAAAAAGGATCAGAAAGGAAGAGGTTGAAATGGAAATGAGGCAAAGGAGGCTGAAAGTTTGTATTTACTCGTGTCTCTGAAGAAGAAAATAAAAATAATGGAACAATATAAAACTCTAATTCAAGAGAAAGTTCCAGAAATAAATGAACCAAATCTACACATTGAAAGGGCTCAAGGCAGTACCTAGGAAAATTGACCATGAATAATCAATTCTGAGAAATAGCTTTGCAAAATTATTAGACTTTAAAGATTAAAAAAAACATTCTTAGGTCCTTCAGGCAAAAAATGGAAAAAAATTTACAAAGGAAAGAGAATTTTAGATTGGCCTCAGATTTCTCAAAAATAACATGCAAGGTGAGGGGAGAGCATGGAGCAGCATTTTCAAGAAATTTAAAAAACAAGTTGCCCTTCAAGTTTTGAGGTGATAGAAAATCACTTTTGAATCTGCCAGAAGTCCAGGAATTCTGAACACCTGGGCTCTTGCAGAGGAATTTACTGGAGGGTGAGCTTCATCCCATCAAAAGGTGTCTGTGAATGGAGGACTGACAGAGAGCATTTCACTTATTCGACTGTATAGCTAAGACTAACATAGGGTGGGTTCGTGGGTTGAAGAAGACTATGTAAACATTCGTGTAAAGTAGAACAAATGCAACTGAAAAAATGGGAAAGAGAAAAGGGAGACAGTAGAGTAAGAGCATTGATTGTTTTATAGGTGATACCGTGTTTCTCTGAAAATAAGACCAGGTCTTATATTAAGTTGTGCTCCAAAAGACGCATTAGGGCTTATGTTCGGGGGCTGTCATCCTGAAAAATCATGCTAGGGCTTCTTTACCGGTTAGGTCTTATTTTCGGGGAAACACAGAAGGTAGGAGTCAGAGTATCATTTAGAAAAGACAGGAAAAAGTTAAGAAAGAAGAAAAATTGAGCACTACAAAAAGCATTAGTACAAAAGTAACCACTAGAATAAAAATACAAAGCTTCCTATCACACACACACACACACACACACACACACACGCGCGCGCATACCAAGAGCCTTCCCCTGACAGAGACACAGTAAATATAAAAACGCTCAGTAATTACAACATGAGATATGACAGAATGGAGAGCAAACATAGCAGTCATATCATAAAACTGAACGGGCCTAAGTTGCCTGTTGAAAGATTTTCAAATTGGCTCATATAGCAAACACCAAACTGTGTGCTATATATGATACACATTTAAAACGCAAAGCCGAAAATAAAGTAGAGAAATATTAACCAGGCAAATGAAAACAGTATGACTGCGGGGGGTTGCAATCCTGATAGCAAAGTAGACTTCAAGGGTCCTTGACCACATGAAAGAATATCCAGTATCTAGACCATCTGGAGAATCCTTTCCATATATCTCAATTTGAGCACCAAGGCTGTAAGCCATTATCTTTTCTTTTCATAATTCTTTTCATATCCGACATATGTGCTTAACATTTTTTTTTTTTTCCATTTGCTCTAATCAGAGCTAAAGCTTGCAGTTACTGGGACTGAAGGCTGGCTTGGGACAATCATCCTATACTTTTGAGAAAGCTGGATTCCATTTCATTAGTGTCACTGGAAATATACTGCTCTATCAGGGCTAATTTTTACCCCATTAGCTACCTCTCTTTGGGTCAGGCAAAATCGAACTGTAGCTCATACATATAAATTGTCACGTGTTACACATCTTCATAGAACAGTCATGTCTAATTTGTTCTCATGAAGATAGGACATGCTCAGACGAGTTTCCACTGAGCCTGTTCATCTTGCATAGTGACATAAAATGATTTTGATCAATTTTCTGTGCTGTGTTTTAGTTTAAAAGGTTGCAATCCACAGTGAAAACGTGGTGGCTGACTGTCACGGTCACCTGGTACCAAGCACAACACTGCAAAAACACGAGTCGATGTGTTCTTAGACCTTTGAAATAATAGTTGTATAGGCTTCAAGTAAAAATCATGTACATATGACATTGTTTTAAAATATAGAGCAATGGTTCTCAAATAAGGGTGATTTTGCCCCGAGGGGCATTTGGCAATATCTGGAGACATTTTCCATTATCATCACTGGGAAGTGTCACTTGCATCTAGTGGGTAGAGACCAGGAATGTTGCTCAACAACCTGTAATGCTCAGGATAGCCCCCTACTCCCCAGAAATTATTCCCTTCAAAATGTCAATAATGCAGGGTTCAGAAATCCTGCTTTATAGAACTACCAGCTGGTCTTAATGTTTTTATTTCCCTGAAACTTTTCTCTTCATACCTTATTCAGGACTGTCATGGTCTGTCTGAATATGTGCCCCCCAAATTCCCATGTTGAAATCTTAATGCTCAATGTGATGACATTAGGAGGTGGGGCCTTTGGGGGGGGTGACTATGTCATGGGGGACGAAATCCTTGTGAACGGGATTGGTACCTGATAAAAGAGGTTCTGGAGAGGTCCCTTACTCCTACAATGTGAGGGTATAAGAAGTCTGCGACCTGGAAGAGCCTTACCCAAGCCTACTGGCACCCTGATCTGACTTCCAGTCTCCACAACTTTGAAAAATAAATTTCTGTTGTCTATAAGGCATCCAGTCAGGAGGATTTTGTTATAGTAGCAGCCTGAACGGACTAAGACACAAATTTGAGGACCAAAAAGATACATCAGCAAAGTACGTTGGACCCAATAAAACAGAATTAGGTCTACAAAGTATTTTATTAGCACCAGGAGATGCAGGTTAGTCCCAATTTCCTTCTCAAACTTGCAGCTAAGACATAATAAATATGGATGTCCACCATTAGATTACATTAGGTTTCTCCCTAGTTTTCAGATGACTAAATAACCACAAGGTTGTCACTATAAAATCATTCACACCAGAACAATGGCGCTCCTCCAAGAATGTATTTATTTACATGAAAACACCATTTTATACAAATTGAAATCTTAAAGAAGGGTTTGTCCAGGCATGCCTTCCCCATTCCCTGATTTTGTCCCCTTCCCCTTCCATTTTTGGTGTCACGAATAAAATGTTTTAGACTGGTTAAAGCAAAATGAATCTGCCTCTTTTCCCCCACCTAAAATTACTCTGAATATTTAATGTCCATTGTCATTCTTGAAAGAAAACTCTTGTCCAGGATTATTTTATTTAATTTATTTACGTAATACAGTGTAGAAAGCTATCATGGTCATAAGCAATGACTGTACAATCATCCTGCAGAAAATTTTGGGGGGGAATTCTTGGTAATTTGAGACCAGCAGAGCACTCCCTCCCCCCACCCCCCACCAAGAAAAGTGCTTACAATGAACAGGGATTCGTTTCTTTATCAAAGATCCAAAGATCCATGGACCAAAAAAATTTCAATTCTGAGCGCCTGATGTGTGCACATAAAACAGGCACAAAGGAATAAACGTATATCCTCATAATTCCTATATCACAAATATAGCAGAAGCAGCAATCTGTACAGTAAAATGCAATCATGGAAAAAAATTCTTTAAATCATTTGGAATACTTAAAAATGTTTAACTTTAAAATGCATAGTGATCAGAAAAAGAATACTTAGGCAAGAGAAGCAGCTACACTCCCACGTTCATCACATGAAGCATCCCCCATCGATTCTTAAAGCATATTTCAAGTAGGACTTAATTGGGTCACCAACCACAAGAATAATATACAACGGGCTAAGGGGCTACGTGATAAATAATCAGGAGAGAAATCTAATCATGCACTAGTTTGATACAGCTAAATTCTTTACAGTACACAAAACCCATTAATAATGTAGTGTAGAGACCAAAATGTAAAGAGAGAGAATACATTACTGATTTGTGTATTAATTCAAGTTCAGGCATCTACTTGTGTTACAGCACAGCTGTCAAAAGGCGATAATGAGTAAATAATAAAACGAAAGGGCTTGTTTTTTCCCCACATTATTCTATAAATGAACACCGATGGGTAGTGAAGCAATGGTTTTGCTGTCCAACTTCAGAGGCTGCTGCGGAGGTGGTCTAGTTCTGCATCTGCTCAAAGAACTTGTAAGTCGGGTTTTCGTAGCCGTTCTGCTGCATCTTGGAGAGGTGGCGCTCTTCTGGGGTCACAGCAGCGTCAACCTGAAAAGCAAGCACCAGAAAGACAGAGTAAAAAAAAAAAAGAAAAGCAACCCAATCTTTAAAAAGTGCACATGGAAAAGCTGTAAGAAGATATGGCGCACAGTACACTTCTTTTGCCAAGATTGCAGAACACCCACTATTTTCCTTTCTTTCTTCTGCACTGTCGGAGCTGAACGCCTGTGCCCACCAGTTACGCAGATGCTCCAAATAGCCACCAGGTGGCGCTTAAAAACCTTGACGTGCTGGCTGGGCTTGCAAAGTACTCATTGGTTGCTTCCCTAACTCAATAGTAGTAGTAACTGGATACATCTAGTGCGGAAAATATTTTTTTTTCTTCCTTGTTGGCTCAATAAAAGACAAAAAAACCACGATGGAAGACTGCTTTATTTGAAAGTGTGGTGGTAAACTAGGGAAAAAAATCCAAAAGTGTCATGAAGAAAAATTCAGCAAATTATATTGGGAGACACTCAAATCCAAATCTGGACTGTGTATCTTCCCATGTTTAGTTTAATTTGTCCCTGTTTTACTAATTTCAGTATGTTGATGACAGCTGAGAATCCTTCAATTAAAATAACGGTATATGTGTATCAAAGGTTCATTATTTGGCACAGAAAAAAGGCAAAATGCAGGAAGGACATGCAGTTCTAGATTACAGATGATTTTTTTTTTTTTAAATGAGCACTAACATACTATGTAAGTCTATCTGGCTAAAGGTTTAAAAGTAGATCCGCACTGTTGATGTGGTGCTTTATCTCTAAGATCAGGACAGCAGTTGTAAACTTCTTGTGCCCATTCCCCTCCGCCCCAACCCAACCCAACCCTCCTGCCCCCCCACTGTCAGGACAGAGCTGTGTGGGTCCATTTACTCTCTGCACACTGGGCAAGGTGTGTTTATCTCTATACTGTGGGGAGTGGCCCTTCAGGTTTCTAGTACATTTGTTGTATGGCTCACAGTGCACAGAAGACAGGAAATACTTAATTCTGCTGAATGAATAAAAGCTTAGTTTTGTTCTTCTTTAAAAATTTCTCTCCTGCAAAATCATTAGAAGATGAAGAGAACACACATTTAATCAGAACGAAGAAGCATATTTTCCAAAGAACAGTTAGGATGTAATGCACAGAAGATGGTTTTTCCTTCGAAGGGATACTTTCTATTCCACACATGATGAAACTGAGCTCCCCACACAATTTCCAGGAGAAGAATGCAGGCCTGTTCCCCACTGCTGAGTGTTGCAAAGCGACCTTCAGCTCCTTATGCAGTCCCCCTTCACTGACAGCCAATCTAGCATGGTTCTGACCCCACATTGCTATCCCACTGCAACCCAAGGCACACGAGCGGATGTGCTGGCGCTAAGACACCAGGCGTAGGAATGGAGCTGGATGTGGCACCATGACTAGACCACACTGTCTAATGAATAACTTAGACTAAAGGATTGGTGCAGTCATTATGGAAAACAGTATGAAGGTTTCACAATAGACTAAACATAGAACCACCATAGGACCCAGCAACTCCACTTCTGGGTATATATCCAAAGAAATGAAACCACGGTATCAAAAAGATATCTGCACTCCCATGGTCCCTGCAGCATTATTCACCATAGCCAAGACATGAAAACCTAGGTATCCATTGGCGGATGAATGGATAAGGAAAATGTGGCAGGCCCATGTGCATGCACACACACGATATTGTTCAGCCATGAAAAAGAAAAAGGAAATCCTGTCATTTGAAACCACATGGATGAGCCTTGAGGGCATTATGCTTAGTGAAATTAAACAGAAAAGGACAAAACTATATGATACTAATTATATATGGAATCCAAAATAACTCCCAAACTCATAAATGCAGTTTGGTGGTTGCCAGAAACAGGAGGTCGGGGTGGGTGAAGGTGGTCAAAAGGTACAAACTTCCGGTTATACGATCATTAAGTCCTGGGGATGTAACGTACAGCATGGCGACTATTGTTAACAACACTGTATTGTGTATTTGAAAGTAGCTAAGGGAGCAGGTCCCAAAAGTGAGGTGATGGGTATTGACTCAACTTATTGTGGTAATCATTTCAAAATATATACATGTATCAAACCATCATGTTATACTTCTAAAAACTAATAACTAATACAATGCATATGTCTATTATATCTCAAAACTGCAAGAGAAAAAATGATTTGTCAATATCATCTGGTTCCCCCATGGTCACTGAGTATGACCCCAAAGCCTAGGCCGATGGGTTCTTTTCTGTCTGGGCATGGGCTGGAATTACTGTCTTGGCTAATCCCAAGGCAGCGGGGGGTAGGAAGGTGTACAGCTCCCTCGTGCTGTCTATTGTGTCCTGAAGTTCCCATCCACGGAACATTCTGTCATCTTGTTAGAGTTGCCTGCATTTTCCTGCAGCAAGTCCCCAATCCTTCCAATGACAGGTCTGGGCATTTCCCCGTAGAACAAAGTCGCCAACAATCTCTTGTCAAGAGTCAGTACTCAGAGGGCACTGTTCAAAAGGACACTCAGCATCACTGTCCTTATGGGAATAATCAGAGCTCTTTCCCATCCGTTCCTCTGTTCTGCTCTGTTGTCAACAAATGAGGTCACCTAGCTTTAACTGGCCATTGTGTAATTAGCCACGGACTTATGAGTTAAACACCATCATTAAAGGTTAGCACCAGCAGAGAGATTTCACTCACTCTCCAAGTCGCTGGCCAGGACACAGCGTGTCTGCTGCAGTATGCTATTGAAACTTGGGCCTCTCTGTTCTGTGCCACCTCTTAACTGAGATTTCAAAGAACCCAGGTTAAAAAAAAAAAAAAAAAAATCTCGCAGCACAAAGCTGCTGTTTGAGTGTAGGGAAAAAAACCATAATGCTGCTTGATTGCTGACATATTATAGTTGTATCTCCTCCAGGAGCCGCATCAACCCTCACACTGGCTGTCAACAGCCATCTGCATTCATCAAGGGCCGAGGAACACCTGGCAATTTAATAGTTTATCTCCTCTTCAAAGTCCAAAGCCAAATGCTTTTGAGAGCCCTGCCAGAAATGTGAGGCTCAGAGGCTGGCATGCAATCCAGGCATCTAACGTTCCCGCCTTTTCATGGCCTCTTTCGTACTTGTAATCCTCTACCTTTGGCCACTGGGAGGGCAGCCAGTGTTCCGCCATTCCTGCAGTGGGTGCTTGGCCCTCAGACCTCAGAGGGCTAGGAAGCTACAGGAGAAAGGATTCTCTGCAAAAATGGCACCCAAGGAGTTTGGATTGCAGCTTTTTATCCCCAAGCCCTTGAAAGAGGACAGTGAAACACTGAATACTCATGTCCATGGATAAACTGAGCACTAAAGGAAGAGGGAGCTTCGGGGAAGGGGGAGCCTTCCTCGGCAGCAGGGCTCAGCGACCTGTCACTCGTGGCTAAGCGGCAGGACTGCTTGGCCGTCACGTGAGGGCCAGCCCATCACGACCCTGTGCAGACTGGGCCTCTGCACCGGCACCTCAGTATTATTTCCCTTAAAGCAGAGCTGGGGGAAGATGGAGCCTTGTTTGGGGTGCTTGTTTGGAAGGAATAACAGAACAATGAAGTCAGGGTCAGAATCCCCACCTGCACACGGGGCAGGAACAGCTGTCCCCTACCGAGATGAAATCACACAGGCTCCTGTCCTCTGAATATTCCCTCTCCCAACAGCAGACGGCAGCAGTCACTACTCGGAAGTCTTCGACTGGCTCTCGGTGCTGTGTCTTCAGCAGAGTCCCCGAGGTCCCCTGCACTGCACCCTGGTGTCACACTGTTGAGACACTCATTGCTGAGTCCACACAGCCCGATCTGCCTTGTTCTAATGGTCGTGGGTAGAACTTTCGAATACTCTTTGGCTAATGTCCTCTTCCTACTCCTTTCTCCCTGACCTTAACTCTTTGGAGCCATTTGTCCCTTCACTAAATCCATAGGAATTTATATAGCTCAACTATCACGCCTTAGGGATAAAATTCTATTTGGGTCTCCTCCATTTCCAGTTTTCCCATGTCGTCTCTAGTGTAGGTACTCTAAGCAAGCGAACACATTTTACTTTTATCCTGGATAGTACCCAGCAGGATGAGTGTTGACAGGTGTCCCTTTAATGAGTGGCACCAAGTTAGACTAAACCACAGAATCCCGACCCCGACGATTTTCTACGTCAGGTCATCGAGGTGGTAAGGAAGGGAGGATAGGAGAAACTAAAACGTACATAATGATGACAGAGCACAAGAACATCAAAGGAGCCAGTAATATGGGAAGGAAAATAAAAGCAAAGCAAAGAGCCACCAAGTGTTTGAGCCTCCACTCACCCCTCTTAGTGACCTGGTTTTCTGCTCAACTGCGTACACGTTCATCTCCTTCATTATAACTCCCTCTCTCTGTAAGCAGTTCCGTTGTTTAATGCCTACACGGAGTGCTTCTTCAGGCAGGCTCTGAACTCCTTTGCTATGCCTTTGTAATAATTTTTGATGCTTTCCTTTGGCCTTCCAATTCCTCTTCCTGTCGTTTGCTTCAAGCCATGTGCAGTGTGAGTACACTGTCACATGTTCTTATGTTTGTCTCCCATTTCACCTGACCATTCTGTCCAACTGCTCTACAACCCCTGTGTCAGTGGTGGGTACCTCCATCCTGGTGGGTCACCTACTTGCCAGGTAAAAAGGACCCCTAAGGACAGAGTCTTTTTATAATGTCACCAGTGTGAGGGCACATTCATCAGAAAAAGCTATATACTGTAACTCCATTAAAAAGCTAAATAAGCAACTCTCTGCTTATATATTTAGATCATGCATGAGATGACTGGGGGTGTGGGGAGACTTCTTGTATTCCAGTCATCAGACCTGTGAAAGAAGTTTTTTCCACCCTATAATCAGGGAATTTGTTCCCTCTGCTCCCTTAAATTTTTAAAATTGAAATATATTTAACATATAACATTATGTAAATTTAAGGTGTACAACATGCTAATTTGATACACTTATACCCTGTAATGTGATTGTCATTGTAGTGATAATTAGTACCTCTATCAGGTTAGAGAATTATCCTTTCTTTTTAGTGGTTGAAATAATTAAGTTCTAGTCTCTTAGCAAGTTTGATGATTACAATACAGCATTGTTGTCTATCATCAGTACACTGTGCATTAGGCCTCTAGGACTTATTTACTCCCTGTTGCAAGTTTGTCCTCTTAAACAACATCTGTCCTATCCTTCTACTCCGCTCCCCTTATTAAAAGTAAGGTTTCCATTTAGGAGGAGTGCAAAAAGGTACAATGTACATATTCTCAAATATCCAGTGTCAACTGAAAGCAGCTACTCACCAGAACCTAGCTACGGTCAGTGGGTTTTGCAGGACCCTATTAAAGCAGGAGCAGTGGTGGATAATTTAGCTGGCGCCAGGCTCTAATTCAGCCCCCAGAGGGGGTGGGCACATTGGGGAAACCGTGTAACCAAGGGCGACGGTGTCACCGGTTAAGGCACAAATAAAGCAGTCCTCTCCTTGGGATAGTGTGGTTAACGGCTTACAGAACGAATCTCTGGCCTTATGGCTAAGCAAACCATCAAATCAATGTTTATTGCTTATTTTTTTAAAAACCCAAACTAGCAACTGATCATTTCCAGCTGGCAACAACTCTAGGCTCGTTCTCATTTCTACATCTCTGTGATCTTCTTCTATAGGAATCTTTCCCTCTAAGAACGAGGCGCTTCCTGGAGACCAGGGCCTCACCATGATTTCTTCTTCACGCACGGATGGTGGAAAGTACGACTACATTCTGTCTGGCAGACATAGGCCAGTACAATTGGAAATACGCATTTATACGTTTTTGTTCTTAGTGAAGTAGGGTTACTCATTAATGAAGCAGGTTAATCAGAGCTGGCAATCACCTTCTTCCGGGTACTTGAGTGTTGAGAGCCTGCTAACTAGGCAGAGTGTTTGTAGGAAGATCACTTCCATTGAGTGTAGACTCTGGTAGGATCTGAGAGAAATGGGACTCTGAACCCCCACAACACTCTGTATCACCTGGGATGGGGGCGACAGCCTAGGTGCCTAGGCTGGGTTGCAGCTCTGTGTGCAAGTGCGAGCACCCCAGCTAGAGTATAACCTTGAGGGCAGGGATGGTGAACAGCACCTTAGATGAAGTTCTGGTCCAACTCTGCTCTACACAGCTCACCACAGCAATGGACAAAGTGAAGGCTGAGAAACACCAAACGAGGTGGACACTTACTCTAGAGATGTTTCTCGTTGCTCTCAAGTAGCTAGCAAAGGGAGTATGAAAAAAAGAGCTGAATAATCTCTTTACAATTTTGCTCCTTCAAGGATGGGTTAAAAATTACTTCCTTTTTTTCAGAATCGGTGTTGAAGTGTCAACTTCTTCTCTGATATTCTAAACCCAAAGAGGCTTTTCTTGGTAACCAAAAGAAATATTTAACCTAGGTAGCTATAAAAAAGGCCTAAAAGGCATAACCATAGATAACTAGTTATCTTGGAGACAAGAATGACCATTTTCTTCTCCCTACGGTTTGCTTAGACAGATAACTCAAAGGAAGGAGTGTTAACACCATGTATCAGTGAGTCTCAAAATTGACTGCACATCTGATTCAGTAAGGAAAAATTTCAACACTCAGATTCCCAGTGTCCCACTTGGAAAGTCTGGTTCCCTAGGTTTGGGGTAGGAACCTGGGACGTGTCCTTTCAGATAAGTACCCGCTAAGTCTCATGGACAACCACGGCAGACAGACCCTGCGAGAGTCTTCCTGTTCTGCCCAACATCACTGAGCTCCGTTATGGGCCAACTGTATCCCCCGAAATTCATATGTTCAAGTCCTAACCACCTGTATTGGGAAATAGGGTCTTTACAGAGGTACTTAAAGTTCAATGAGGTCATTAAGGGTAGACCCAAATCCAATACTGGTGACCGTCCTTACAAGGGGAGGAGATGAGGACACCGACATCCAGAGAGCGAAGACCATGTGAAGGCACAGGGAGGCCATGTCCAGGCCAAGGATAGAGGCCTCAGAAGAAACCAAACCTGCTGACAACTTGATCCCTGACTTCCAGCCTCCAGCACTGTGAGGAAATAAACGTCTGCTGTTTAAGCCACCCAGTCTGTGGCTTTGTTACAGCGGCCGAATAAACTAATACAGCAGGTCTTCGAATAATGTAGTTTCCTTTAACGTGGTTTCATGATAATGTTGAGATGCTGTAGTAACTTAGCTCTTGTTTATATTAACTAGCCAATTGTTAAAACTGGTTTTGTGATAGGTTGTTTAGCTTAAAGTTGCCTATCAATGATGTTAAGTGAGGAGGGCTCACTGCACAGGCTTTTGGCACTAAACCCAGGCACATTTAACTGCTGAAAAGGAAGCTGCCCCTTGATAGATTCTTCAGTCCAAGGCACATAAAACATACGACTCTATTACAGAAAATTAAAAGGGGCTTTTGAATTATTCAAGTATGAAAACACTTTTAACTCCAAACATGGAATTGAAAATTTAAAAAAATCGTTTTGAGTAGAAATGAGATCCACGGATGCTAATAATAATACATCAATAATACATCTTATGCTGTTTCAAAGGACACAAGCTTAGAAATACAATTACGAAAAGAGCAATTCCCCTCCCCCAAAATTGATGGCATTGTCATTGCTTATTTTAGGGTATCGCACTCTAGTCTGTCAATCACTCAGTTCTTTCACATCTTGCAACCTGTTTCCGGTTCATTCATTTCACTGCTCTTGAGCACATCCATGCCCATGTGGACAGGGAAAACAAGACAGAACCAGTTTCCATCAGCAGCTCCTGGAAACAAGTAGCCTGGAGATTTTAAGTGCTGAACAAAGTGAGGTTTCTGACTTCACCATGAATTTAATATATTTAAACAGCTCCTGCTCTGCTCCCCTATAAGCAAGAATGGTTTGGAACGCATTTCCTTGGGGTTGGTGAGAAGTGTAACTTGCTGGGAATATCTGAATTTTTCCTGATGGAAAAAAACAATGGAGAGGATGTGGGGAAATGTGTACTTTGACCTTGGCCCTACTTAGTATGACATTGGGTGAACACTTCTGTCTGGGTCTCTCTTTTCACCTATAAAATGAGAAGATCAATTTGATTGATCACTGAGATCTCTTTTAGCCCTAAAAATCTGATACCTCTCAAGATGTATTAAGAAACTGCAGATACCATAAGATTCCCTTCCCACCAACTGTATAGAGGGTGACAAAAAAATGCATACACTTTAAGATAGGAAAAAACTGTATTAAAATCGTAATACTCCAATATATACCAATAACAAAAGATGAATACAAGTCACGTTTGACCTCTGCAACTACAAGAGGTGCTCAAAGTGGTTACCACCAGCGTAATTTTAATACAGTTTTTTTTTCCTTTCTTAAAATGTGTATACATTTTCTGTGGCACCCTCTGTATTAAATGCATAAAAAGAACTTATTTGTACATTTTATTTTCCAATGTTTTGTCTCATGGGTTTCAGAAGTCATATTTGAACCTGGTCGCTTACACTCTTTTGTTGGTGTGACCCACTGCTTTTGTCTGTACACACTCTTGTCAGTCAGACTGGCCTCTGAGGAGAGTCTCAAGGAAGCAAAGCTGTGCAGCAACCATGACCATCACCAGTTGGTCTCTGCCTCTCTACTGCAACTACCCTAACAGCTTGAACAGCATGAATAACCTTGTATTTTCTGCTCAGCTGTTTGGTAGAATATGATTTTTTTGCAAAACTTGAAAGGTAAGACTCTTTATTGAAAATTATTATTTACTATTCCCTGGTTTTAGTTAGAGGTCAGATTATTTAAGACATGTGCACACATGCACACACACACGTACACACACACACACACAAATCCAGGAATAAATATGTTGAGGTTTAATTTTTGAAGAGGCAGCTTTCCACTTCCTTTTTCATTCTTAACTTTGGCTGTGTTTTTTTCTTCTTTTAAATGTTTGAGGATCACCACAATATTTTAAGCCAGGCATTATCATTAATAGTATTTTGATATTTCAATACCAATTTAAGAATTTGGTGTAGCAGTGTACAACCTCAATGCCCTGATTATAGTATTTATAAGTCAGAATGAATAAACAACAAAGAAAAGAGCTGCAACTTGAGTTCCATGCAGGAATATGGATTTTGTTTTTTTTTCAAAGAAGAGATACTTGGATGGCCCTTTGTCTAACGCCAAGCAAAAACATTCCCCGGTCACCTTTCTTTAACTCCCACTTGCAAACATGCTGCCAAGTTTACCTACCTCCACCACACCATGATGGATGGACGTGTACTGTTTCTTCTTCAGCATCACCAAGGTGATGACAATCACCGTTGCTATGACAACACCGCCCACCATGAGTCCAATGATTGCACCTTTGTTTGAACCCACATCTTCTGCAAAGAACACCTTGAAAACAAATCAAGAAAAGGGATTGTAAGTGTAGGAGTCATTTGCATGAGGTACGTGAAAAGTTTTAGTATAGTCAGGATGTATCTTACGCTGGTCACGCCATTATTTGATGCTTATCTGAAAAAAAAAAAATCACACATTCTGCTCACTAAGAATGACATCTGTAGTCTATAGAACAGTGTACAACGTGTGGCTTCCCCAGTTCCAGGAAGTCCACTTTCCCCCACGTGTCCCTAGAGAGGCAAAACAGAAGCCAAGAGGCCCCTGAAACACTTTGACAGGTGGGAAATTTGGTGAGAGGTGGGACGGTAGCCCTTGGATCTATCAAAAGTTGTAAAGACACGAATCATGGTTATAAAAGGAGGTCAGCGTTTTCCCAGGCACAGCAGGTTTAAAAATGGGAGACCTGATGCATGGTCACTATGCTTCAGGTGCTTTTCAAACCCACAGATGTCCTCATTTCCTTAGAGGGGCATTAATACATAGGAACAAGCATTCTGAAACAAAGGAATTAAACAGAAGAAAAGAGATGTCGTGTTATCTACTTTTATCCACAGTAATTCAGTAGGGCACTAATTAACCTTAAAAAGCATAATGCATAAAAGCCAGTTATTTCAAAGGGAAATAGTAGGCAACAAGGTAAGAATTTTAATAGTCACACATAACTCATGCTTTCTTACTATGTTATCTCCAGAATCCCAACTAAAAATGTCGCTTGAATTTGCTGTTTATATACATTAATTATAAAAGTATTTGGAGGCCATTGTAAAAAAGAAATTTATTCAGTGGGATAAATATATTGTACTATGTTCCTTCATATTGTTTATAAAAGCCAGTCATTATTTTTCAAATTTATCTACTTAAATGGAACTATAAAAGCACACTGCAACTCATGTCATCTTGTTATGTAAAGAGATGATCTCATGCCAGCTCATTTGGCCAAAGACTACTAAACATATACCACATCTGCCATATAAATTAATGAAAATAATTCCCTAAAAATTCTTGTGATATAATCTTGATAGTAAAATGACCAATTTTCATAACTAAAACTAACATCCTAGCAATCTGAAAAGGCAATTATAATATATAGCCAAAAAAAGCAAATTTCTAAGCGTTTTACTCATGGCGTATTTGCAACAAAATTAGAAACTGTTCATCATGATTCCCCTTTCTAAACAAATATGCTAGCTCAACATATTTATAAAAAGCAAAATCATTAATTAGCTAATCATACAAGTGTGAGGTAATCAGGAATAAATGCAAGTCTGGACATCTTCCCATGTCTTTATGAAAATACTGTAATTTTGTAATATTCAATGCACTAATTATAGTGCATTATCTTATCAACTAGTTCAGCAGAGGGAGCTGATTCTCCTAATTGCTGCCACTGCCATTTGTCACTGTCGCATTACAGGAGTTCGTGTAATTTCGGCGGTGGACTTTTATGACACAGGCACCAGAAAACGCAAATCTGCACATTAATCTTCTTCAGGCCCGGGCCCCGCCAACCCCACCTTTGCAGCAGGTCCCCCAGATTTCCTTTTAACCTCTTTAACATGGGCAAGTTAATCCAGTATCAGTTATTATAAAGTCAGGGGCGCTCTTGTTCTTTAGCCAGAACAAGAGCGCCCCTGATTTTATAATAACTGATACTGGATAAACCTGCCCATGAAAATCACGCCCCAAAAAGCTAAATGCCCTTTGACAAAAAAGATTATGGGAGTTGAAATGCAAATCTAAATCTCAAGTCAGTTTTTGATTTGCTCCAATTATTTAAAAGGAAAAAGAGGCATAAGTCATACTATGAAGGCATTTCTGTGGGGAGTTAATACTTGGATGTACAAATTTTATTTATAAATTTTGGAAAGACAGATTCCCCTTGAAAGAGAGAAAAGACACACACATACACACAAAATAAAATGAAAATAAGTTCGTGAGCGTGAGTACTTCTCAAGCATAATTATCATGAGGATTTTATTACCATTTCTTGTTCACCACTGAACATGTAATAAAATTGTCCTCTTAATTATTTAACCCCCTTACTGTTCTTACTGATAAATGGAGGGAACCCAAACATAATGCAGGATCTGATTTATCTGAAGCTTTTGGTAAAGGATTTTTATATAAGGACTAGAGTTGCCTGTAAAGGAGGTGGCTGCTTTTTTATTTACTCCAATTCTAACATTAGGGGGGAAAAAAGGTGCATGGGGGGTTGATTTAATCTGAAAAATAAGCTGCCCAGCCTGTTAACGAGCAGCACTGCTGGCAACATCCTGCTCACCTCCTGCCTCCACTCACCCGGGTAGAGACCCAAATATCCTAGCCAAGATCCTACCCCTCCAGGAGAACTTAACACGTGGGAGCTGGGGGAAGACCGGAACAAAGGATGAAAGGGCGTGATGAAGTAAAATGGAGAGTCACAAACGTGCACTTAAGCGAATGGTCATAAAAAGCGTTTTGTGAAACCAAGGAGTGTTCACATGCATTTGAGATTTTGATCCTTCAAATAAATCTATTATAAACCTGGTTTCCTAAAAAAAGTAGAATGGAGGTTAATTTAAATGGCTCCTACAATCGACATTAATTCTACGTTAAGCCCTCTGTGGGCTTAGCTGCCTTCGAGACACAAAGAACTTCTATATAAAGATCTTCTTTTGCTTTTCTGCATGGTTTCATGACAATTCCATAAGCAGATGTTTTATTTTTGTTTGTATCTTTTCCTTAACTGGATTTCTGGCACAGGATGGACAAGATTTAATCAGTAATTTGGCAAACAGTGGCAGGAAGAGGTAAATTATTTACATACCAGTTTTTGATGATGAACTTCATATCCTGAGTCATGTCGGAACTCTGCATCCATCTTCACTTCGGAAATCTCTTCTGTCTTAATATTTGTCAACCCTGAACCTGCATTGTACCATAAGCATTACACCATAATTAAAATGCATTCATTTTATTGATAAACGTTATAACACAAAGGTTACTAACAACTTCTTTCTAGGCCTGAAGTTAGATGAAAATAAATTAATGACATTCTTCAAGAAAAATGACACCCTGTATTTAAATCTGAACCACTACCTATTTTAAACAAAAAACAGATTAAAGGTGAAAGAAATCTGAAGTTAAGGCTTCTACTGCTTTTAAACACATGTGGGGAAAAACAGAAGTTAAATGCTAGCTGAAGGGTTGGCATGGGTTTGTTCCTGGAATATGCTGGCTTCGTTTAGAAACTTATTGTTTAAGTCTTTTTCATGCACTGTCATTCCTTTAGAAAAAATAATAAAAGCCTCTAAAAGTGAGCATTAATAATCTGGTAGAACAGAACTGCTACTTTGGGGCTTTGTTCCAATTACAAATAAATTATGTTCATGTATCGATGTAGTGAAGCATTGTAAAAATCCATTTATTAAGTGATTTAGTTGTAGATAGAGCATATCACTGGCTCAGTTGCTGAATAAAGAGCTGCAATACGTATTTTTAAAAAATGCTTCTTTGGGACTTACCGACTCTTCCTTCTCTATAAATTTGTGTATGATTCTTACACTAATTGTTATAATGAATTTCATTTTTCAAATAATAATACAAAGCTTAAAAACAAAATACAAAGTTATTTTTAAAACAAAAACTGAAAGTACAAAGTGTAAGTTTCTACACTGCAGTATTTAAGTGTCAAAAGTCAGAATTTTAGGATGAGAAGGGCTTTCAAAATCATTTCCTCTCCCATGTTCCCAACCAAGGGTCAGCTTTCAACTGCTGCTTGAACAAAAAGGAATATAGCAGTTTGCCTCCATTTCTGGATAGCTCTGCCTACTAGAACGACCTTTCTTACATGAAAACAAATCAGTTTCCCTGTTACCTGTTCAGCACCTGTTCAGAATAAGCCTAAACCCTCCTCCCACTTTATAGCCTTGGACAGATCAGATGCCCAAGGACAGACATCGTGTTCCCGCTGATTCTCCTCTTACTCAGACTCCACATTCCCAGTTCCTTCAGCTCCCATGGGACCCAATCTCTTGCTCTTTTAGTCACTCTTACCGTCTTGTCTACAAGGCGCTGTGAAACCTGTCACACACCTGGCTGAGACAGAAAAGCACAATGTCCACAGCATATCATATGTTGGTCTAACTGCACAGCCCACACAAAAAGAAAAGGAGGATAACTGGACAAGACCTTGGGTAGCCATGCTGGTCATGACATATCACTGATTCCTTGTCCAGTTGCTCACAGAGCTTCAATTTAATACCCTACCCAAAAACAGACCCAACATCAGTATCAATCTACACCTGGCTTGTAGATTGTGATGCTATTTTCTCTCCCTCCTGCCTGTCAGAACTACATTTTCTTATCCCTATCTTCCCAGCTCTTCTGCTCTGCAGCATTCCACAAAGATCATGGACAGTAGTTCTGATTTCACCCTCAAGTTCTCTTAGCTTGCCATTTATCAGGGTCATAAGGACTTGAACTTGGGTAGAGAGGGGTGACAGTTTTAAAACATATCCAAAAATTTGTTGACCCTCCTCTCTTCAAGAGGTGGGACTTAATTCCCTTTTCATGAGTGAGGACAGGATGTAGTGGCTTGCTTCTAATGAATGGAATATGGCGAAAGTAATGGTGGATGACTTCTGAGACTTGGTCAGAAGAGGCACGGTAGCTTCCTTTTCATTCTGTCCCTTGGTCTGAGGAAAGCCAGCGGCCATGCTGTGAGGACACTCAAGCAGCCCTATAAAAAGGTTCACGTGGTGGGGTCCGGCAGTCACCTGCCAACAGCCGTGTAGGTGAGCCATCTTGGAAACAGCCCCAGCAGCCCCAGGCAAGCTTCAAGTGCTCAGATGACAGAGCTTTGGGGGAGATGCCTTGACTGCAACCTGCTGACAGACCTTGAGCTGGAAGCACCCAGCTGAACCATGCTTGAAATCCTGAGCATTATAGGAATTGTAAGAAACTAAGTGTTTGTTGTGTGAAGTAGCTATGTTATGGGGTTATTTGTGACACGGCAATCGATAATACAGGAGGCTAGTGATTTCCTTTCTTGATCTATCTTGAGTTTTAATTTCCTTTTATCAGAGGGTCATTCTCTTGAATATAAATGCAAAAGACAGTTTCCCTTTTCTCTTAACTGGTCCTTTTACTGACCTCCCCAAACCCCCACCACGCCCTGCACTGGTTTCTCACCCTATCTTGAGAGTTGCCGGGCTCTCTATTTTTATTTATTTTCTTGTTTTAAATTATTAGCATTTTCTCCTAAGTTTTACCTCATTGGGCCTCTAATATTTCTGATACTAATTTTTATTGGGCCGTGACACTAACACGCTTTTATTTCTTACTGGTTGTTTATTTTTATCTTTCTACAAGCCCTTTTAAATCTGATATGCTTGTAGAACCACAGTGATTTCTTTATACTTCACTCCTTTTCTGTCATCAGGTTCTAGCAATGCAATAGTTAAAATTACATTTCTGAGATTTTTCAGAAAACTCTTTTGAATAGTCTTTTCTTTTAGCTTTATGAGACCACATAATCACATCAAAAAATAAGTAAAGAATGAGCTCTCCACTCAAAAATGTAAAAGCCCACACTATTTCTGAAAAAATACCAATAGTTTTGATCACCAAAAAAATTCAAATCCATGTATCAAGTCAGAACAACAGATAATTATAGCTTAATGGTTTATGAGACTCTCAGCAGAAAGAGTTCTTGCTATTTCCTTTTTGTACAGCATGTATAGTCCTTTAGTGAAAAGACTTTCTATACATTAAACCAATCTCACTAAAAGGGGAGAGAAATTAATAAGTTTGAACATAGGGATAATAAGCTGATATTGTATGTAATGAAATGTGATAGATTTAAATAAATCTCATGGATTTTTGCTTATAGGCTCAGTAGATGCATTTTGTGAGTTGTGCTAATTCCATTTTAAGCCCTAGTGTGACTCAGTTCTTAAATCACGGTGAGTGAGGAGAGAGCCTGTTGTTTATTTGAGGGAGGAGGGAGGCACGTCCTTCATGAAACCTCTCCCATGGCTTGGGGTCAAGGACCTGGTTTCTTTATTAGAACTGGAAAGGGTGGTAATAAATTATAGTGGAAAGAGTGAACCCTGTGAAGAGGTGCTAATGTATTTTTCTTCTTTATTCTGGTCAAATGATGTAACTTGTCCTTCAGAGCCTATTTTGCTCTGGAAATAAGCTAAGGGGACTAGCGGTAGTAGCCAGTGTGCTCAGAAATCACCCCTGATATTGCTGTGCTCCCTACCTGACTATCCTCGAAAAGTACCAGTGCCCTGGTATTTCAGATACGAAAGTCAAGGAGAAGCCCTTTTCCTTAGTCGTGATTATACAAAAACCCTTTCTTTACTTGTTTCAGAAGGACAACAGTGATTATTCAAAAACAATGCCATCACCTGAATGACATGGTATGACAATCCTGGGAAGGGTTTCAAAGTTTGGGAAATCTAAAGATATCATTTGGCACATTATACTCCAACATGCAGTCTTAAAAAGAAACCCAAACTAACGCTACAAAATGGGGAAGTTGGTGTAAATGCTTGACAGAGTCACTATAAGCTCAAAAATATAGTCGTAAATCTCCCAGCAAATAGAGCGTTTCATAAACATACCTTAACTAGAATCTTCCTCACTTCGTGTCTGAGCACTTTCCCAGTTATGGCCTTCTTCTACTGGGGGAACCCAAGCCTCACAAAGAATAATCTTGGCCTAAGCCATTCCCTCATCTGTACAGGATTATTCCCTGCTTCTTTGCCCATGCATGTGCTTTAAACCGTTCAAAGCCCTTCTCGAAGCTCATCTCAGGCAAGTGCCCAGTTAACACACCCCTTTGTTAGTACCTATCAGCTCCCCTCACAGACATCCTGGTTTATACTCCCTGCCTTTCCAATTGCATCTCATCCTTCTAAATATGCAAATTGTGTATTCCTTTATCACATTTCAAGCTCCTGAGAGCAGGGAACTTATTTAATTTCTTTCTACTCTCCACAGCATTTAGTGCATCGATCTTCGTGAAGTATCAAAATGAAATATTGCTATTGTTACAACAAAGACTTGAGATAGTCCTTCCTTCCTTCTGTACATTACCTCTAACTATTCTCTAGCTCTTCCCTTGGAACAGTATGCTATTGTTTGGCAATATATGGAAAATTCCTTTTCATATTAGATTTTTTTTTAAAAAAGAAAAAAAAAATAGACAGTGGTGGTGTCCCCACTTCTTGGATATTTCAATCAGAACATATCGGCCCAGAGTTTCCTATGTAGGACCTTAATAAAATTGGACAAATGCATACTTTGAATTCACATTGTATGCTTGCAATTGAAAAGCATCTCTTCTTTTAAAAATAACGTAGGGAACACCACGAAAAAAATGGCCTAAGGCAAATGACCACCCTGGGCTAGTCTTGGTTGCAGTTAGAATGAAACTGACCCTCAGCCTTAGGACCCACCTGTGGGCCGAACAGGATGTGAGTGTCAACTGTTGGCTCCTTGAAATTCACTTGTGTGACACTGGCAATAAGGAAGACATTCAGAGAGTCAAAGCTGTGTCTGACTTACTATAATTTAAGTCCCTCTGAAAAGCCCTGCAGGCAGAGATTCATAAAGTCAACGAAATCAGCTGTCAAGATGTGTCACTCCACTGTCCCCGCTGGACTGTGAATCACAGCACAGAGGCATGAAGACACCACAAGTCAGACTCTGAGTTCTCATCAATGACTGTGGTTGGGGACAGCAGTGGCCCGAGCCTGCACTGGCATTGAGAGGCAGGGTCTGCTCCTAGCCCCACAATAATTGTATCTGAACCAGGGGGCCTCCGTGTGTCAACATCTTCAAGTGAGGTTAATTTCCTATTCCTTGATTATTGCAGGGGGACATTATGCAGATAAAGAAAATAAACACGGAAAGGTGTGCCTTGTTACCAGAATACACAGATTTGTCAATTCAGTAACTTTTCTCCTCTTTTTGAGTCAGTGAAAACATGGGCTATCGATTGTCAGCTGGATGAGGTGCATGGAGTCAAAATCTCACATGTATGTGCTTCTGGTATGACATTATTCTCAAAGCTAAGTATGAGACATAGACAACTATAGAACAAAGAGTGAAAAAAACATTTCTGCTTAATGCTTGGGAAACTATATAAAAAAAAGAAGTATCCGTTTTGGTGTTCATGGGAATTTTAAGCAGTATGAAAAATAAAGGACGTGTACACAAAATGATGCATGTACATCTGTTGGGTCATTTTAGCCACTCATTGAGAATGAGTCTACACAACCCACAAAAGAAAAAATGTGACTGTGGCCGGGCTATGGAGATACTCCAAGTCTGATCTTTTTAGAAAGTCACATGTCCTTAAGGAACTGATGGAGGTCTGAGCCCAGTTCAGTTAGACAAGGAGCTGCCCATCATAGTAACCAAGTTGCCACTAGACAGTCTGCATCTGTGTGGGTTTCCATTTCTGAGGACAGACAGCCTCTATATAACCCTTTCCACTAAAAATAAGATGAAGGAAAAAAAAAAGTTGGAAGGGCTGTCTTTTATTGTTTGAAAAGGAAAACTCAGAAAGAAAAAAAAAACACACGAAAACAAACCAAAAACCAAGAAAAGAAGTGTAAGGAAAAGCCAAGGGAATTCTAAAAAGGGTGGTTTGCACGGTCATTTCAAATTCTATTTCTCAATAGTTGAACTTCAGCGAGGCTAATAATGAGGAAAGGGGATGGCATCTGCTCAAGCTCAAGCGCAAGATGCTAAGAGGTCAAAGGTAACCGGGTTATACCTGGTCGAGTGGTCAGTCCTCGGTCGGCAGCGGGGCGGGCATCAACAGGCTCAACTGGGCACAGGAAGCAAGAGACACGGAAAGCAAACAAGACAAATCAAGATGGTAAGTTGTGGCTCCTGAACAGAGCAGGGAAAAGCATGAGCAATACACAAGTTATAAAAAAGGAGCAGCGAGAGAAGAATCGCAGTGAGTTAATCCTGAGCATCAAGGAGTGGGCGGGGTACCACTTCAAAAGGCTTATCGCTATTGATGTGCCAATCCTACTCCTTAGTTTTCCCGTAAAAGCATTCACCAGGATTCACAGCAACATCAAAGCAGAGAGGCTGCAGCGGGCGAGGGATTTTTCTCTCAGCGAGTTTAGAGATAGTTTCTTGGCTTTTGATTAGAAATAAAATATATTATACCCAGTCCAGAAGAACAATCTTAAAGATATCTGCTTTTACCACTGTCCAACCTTGTCTTATTTTACAGTTAATTAACTACAAAAGGCCTCCGTTAAATCCTCAGGGAAACACAAATATGAATTTATCGGGAGAGGCAAGTTTCGCCACACAATCTCCCAAATAAAATCAAGTCCGTCTCAAGTTTGAGGGTAAAAGAGGTAAACCAGCAAGTGAGTCAGTGAGTCTCTCTCCCCCGCTCCCCTGTCCCTGTTTGGTTTCTATTTAATAGGTGACATACAGGTGAAATGCGAGTATTTCTTGTCACATTTGTTGACTTCCACACTTTTCCCTTTGTGAGTATTCTGGGTCCGGCCCCCAGAAAACAGTGCAAGCAGAACAACAGAGTGCACTATTGTTTACCATGAGCTGCAATTTCCAAAATGCTTCCGTTTCTCAGAAAATATGAACTTGAATTTAAACACTGGTCTTCAAAGAAACAGGCAAGGGAGAGAAACAAAACTTTTAGGCTTAATCAATGGACACGAGGCAAATGAAGCCGAGAAAGGGGGAAAAGTCTCTTCAGTAAGGTCTGAGACATAGGAAGGTGAGGAAAAGGAAGCAAATGTGTCCATGGGAAGCTTACGAGGTGTGCTCGACGAGATGGCTTTTGGATCAGCAATTTCAGGAAGAGCATCCAGCTTGCTGACGCGCACAGCCGAGGCAGGCAAAGATGGGATTATAAACCCAGATCGATTCTGAACACCACACAGTGATAGAACAGTGAGGGGAAAAGTGACAGCATGCCAAATCTTCAAAATACGAGAAAAGAATATTTCTGAGGATACGAAGGCATTTGGATGAATCAAAAGAAAAATGTGGTTTGCTCCTTTCTCTGGCAGACGGGCGGAAGCATATAAACCCATTTACAATGTTAAGTAACTGTGGACAAATGAGCACTCCTGAGGCCATTTCTTCATACGTAAAATAGGAATAATAACATCTGTATCTTCTAATTGTAGTGAGGAACAACAAAAAAATTGTAGACTTGTTTCAGAAACTCTCAAATACTCTTAAGACTGCATTTATTAAATATCCTGTTTATAAAATATTCTGTAACAAGTATTGCTACGAGGACAGGACGACTAACCTCTAGTTACTTTGTGTATTAGATTATGACATACTTCCTTCTGCAACTCACAAACACATTTGAACACTATAGTTTCTCTGTGTTTCATCTTTTTTCCCATCTGCAACCACATACAATAAGGGACTGTATTACTCCTTGTAAAATGGAGTTAATTGAAAAATTATTGCACTTTTTGAGTTTCCTCACAAGGGCCCCACACAGTACTTCAGCTGAAAATAAAAGCATACGAAAGCACACTTACAGAGCAAAAAGGTAACAAAGTGGTGACCACATTCATCAATGGTTAAACCATCAGAAACCGTATGGAACTCAGCGAAGCAGGTGAATCTGTGGTATAAATACAGGCTGAAGAGCTAGCTGATCCAGTACCAGGGTCAACTGTAATTCCACTGATTATTTTCTCTGTCATCCTGGCAAGCCACATTCTTTTCTGATTATCATGTTTTGTCACAAGTCAACAAACCGTTTTTCCAGTGCACACGTATGTGAAAAAACCTTATAAATGATTAAGCACTATTCCACAATTACTTAAAGGAACACTGAAAAGCATCAAATGTGCATAGGAAAAAGTTTGAAAGATATCACCACAAAAAGCTGTCATTAGTTATTTCTGGATGAGGAGAGTGTTCCTATAAATTTCTCTGCCTTCCCCCACCCCCAGTGTTCATGTATTATTTGAAAACAGTAATAAAATAAAACCTTTTCTTGTTTTTAGGAAGATAGAACAATAATATCTTTAGTGACTTAAACCTAGCCTGCTTTAACAATTTGAGGCTGATTCAGTATGAATTAATATTTTTTTAAAAAAGGAACCCTTGTGTTCAGTAAGCTGACATCAATACATTTTTAAAAAGACAATTACAACATCATTTCAAAAAAAGAACACCCATAGACAAGACAAGGTTGTGCATTATTTCCCAATCTACCACAAATACTTTCTAATTTTTCAAATGGACAATTACTCGTTAAACCAGAAGGTAACTTCAATACAGTGTTCAAAACATTTTACATTAGCTGTTTAGTAAATTAAAAAAAAACGGATCATCTTAAAGAGTTAAATCTGTTATTTCCTTGCCTTCAGCAGCTTTGAATCAAAACCTTCCCCACAAGAGGAGATAAACAGAATGAATGAAATTCTGGGGCTTTTGAGTTTGTTAGTTCTGGCGTTCCCTGTAATAGACCAATTTTAAGCTAAATGCTGCCTAGCACAACCTCCCTACCGGGCTTCCAATGATGGAGGAATCAGCAGGAGATCAGTTTTACACATAGATGAGAAAGGCCTGAAAGGGACCGGGTTTGCAGGTTTAATGAAAGACTTTCTTTAATCTGTTTCACCACTGACAATGATCTGCTCATTGCTTTTTTATGACTAAGTAAAAACATACCAGAGGGCAACTTCGCGTTGCAATTATAGACATACAATCCTACAAGACCTGTCGTGCCTCTTCAAGAGTATTTTATGTATGTATTATGTACAAAAAGCTGACTGCTGGCCATGGCATTCCATATTGATCTTCGAGGCTGGCTTGCTCAGGCAGTCATGAAAAATCAGAACACACAGAAGTGCTATTAACACAAATGTGTTGAGCCAGATGATTTCGTGATCCATGAGAAAAACCGTGTTATAAATAGCAGACTCACTTAAGTTTAGACCATTAGGTTTTGCGGATTGGAAAAAAAACCCCACAGAATAAAAATTTCTTCAGGGAAATCGCAGCTGGTCGAACAGCCTAAAATATTGGAAACTGTGTTTGTGATATGCTTATTTTTTCAAGGTAAATCAAAAGAATGCCTGGGTGTCTGACCCTCTCTCTGGACTTGACTGATTGTTCTTAAGAAAAACAACCCATGTTTGGTAAGTGTTTGAAGCTGTGATGATAAGGACTGCAGGAACAATGCAAGGAAATCCTCTGAGAATTGGAGGTATTTTCAATAGCTCTGTATGTGAGGACATGTCTGTAACAGTAACAAGAAACTGGGCTCTCGGGAGAGGGAGGGAGAAAAGGGAGATGGGCAGGGGAGGAAGGCTAAGATTTTAGGACTGTATCATCCACCATACGGCTTGTGATAGTCATTAATTTGAAGACTATACTGTTTGGGTCAGAGAATGAGAGTAATTCTTCTCGAGACAAGCAAGCAAACCCTCTCTAATAAAATCCTGGATCTGTTTGGAAAAAATAAAGAAAAGCCGAACATGGTACCACTGAACACGTACCATGTTGGAGGCCCTTTGCTAAGAGCTTCATCTGACCTCTATTTCATGCTTGCACCCTATTTCTGAGTTAGGAATTATCACCACTTCTTTACAGGTTAGGAAACAGCCAGAGAGGCTCTGTAAGTTGCCTACCCAGCAGAGCTGGAATTTAAACTCTGATCCACATCATTCAGATGGTGGAGGGGAATGTGGAGGTGATTCTGGATGTCACTGTGACTGTGGGCAGGAGTCGGGAGTGGGTGTGTGACTATTGGCTCCTAGTGGATGGGGGTAGGGGATGTCAGATGTTGGGCACAGGGTAATCCCACACAAATAAAAACTGTCCTGCACCCTACATGATTAGGTGAGGCCAGAACCTAACTCAGTTTTATATACAAATGTACAGCATTGTTGCACAGTTCTTATCTTATAAGCTGGATATTCCCAGAGCTTACCACTGGATCAATGGAAGGAAGATCGTTTTATTTAGAGCTCTCCTAAGAGTTATTCACTGGCTTAGAAAATCACGTCATTGCTGCTCATAGACCCCGAATCACTGAATCAACCATCCTACCCGTCTGCACCTGCATTTGTCACATCCATATAGGACCAGGGTTTCCAGTAGCCCAGCCTGAACACTTATATTTTGAAACACTTACTGTAAATTACATTCCTTGTATTGATTCACCCCCCCTAAACGCTGTCAGTCTATTTTAAGATTCATCATTAAGGAGGCTTTTCAAACTGTTATAAAGAGGGTGTTTAGTCTGATAACTGTGAGAACCTGAACTCAAGCTTTGAGATCTTAGATTTTTTTCTCCTCCAATTCTTTTATGTAAGATTTTGCTATCTATCAGTAACAGACCTTTATTTAACAATAATATCAGCTCTTTGGATGAGGCTGTTTCACATCTGGGTCAAGAATCCAGAAGCGCTCAATTTAAGGACTTTGCCAAACTGGGCATCTTGGCAACACACAAGGGGGGGGGGGGGAGAGAGAGAGAGTTCACGTTCTCACACTTGTGCGCAGGGACACTGTCTCCCAGGACAATTGCTACAATATGTGCCATCAGGAACCAATGTCCACGGGCCATTCTTGGAGCCCACTTCTGATCAGAGGTGTTTAGTCCACTGCTGCACTAGGGCATCTCCAAACTGTATTGTTCTTGGCCTTCCAAAAAGTGATCACTTTGGGGAAATCCAGCATAGTTAATCCAATCTTCTTTCTTTGGATTATTTGGCAAGAGGTGGGAGAGGGGGAGATCACAGCTTGCTTCCCAATTTGGACCAAGACTTTTTTATTTCTTATTTGATTTGGGGTGATTGTTAAGGGACAGAAGACCAGGAAAATAGTGGATGTGTTGATGATGGCATCAGGATTTTGATTTTAGTACGCTGCTTTGCTGACATGGTTCCTCTCCATTATTTCTACTTAAAAGGAACAATCAGTATCCTTCCATTTTTTCCCCCTACACAAAATGGATCAATTTGGCTACTACTTAAACTTTTTAATATATGCAGCATGCTTAAGACAATGCTTATAATTTTTAATGGAGATCACATATATGCATATGAATTCATACAACTCAAGATAAAATGCTTAGGGAATACCAAGGCAGATTTGTTTAACTGTTGGTATTATTTATCCTACTAATACGATAAACACCAAATTAAACCAATCTCATTAAAGACACCAAGGAAATATGCAGGTTGATATTCACATATAAATAAGTTAAGCTCTCAATATCTGATAGAGTGATAAAGGGAAAATTTGAAATTCAGAATATGCAGCACCTTCTAGGATGATATATAATATTTACCTATTCGATATTACATATGCTATGTGGCTAGGCTCACTGCATTTCACTAAATTTGAAAAATTAACATTAAACTAAACATACACAGTCATTTCTATAAATTCATTTTACTAGATTCCTTTGGCTTTCTAAGTCTCTTTCCACAAACTTTACCATAAACAAATGAGAATTTCTAGTCTCTTATTTGTGTGTGTGTGTGTTCATAAAAATGATTTAGTTAGGCACTGAAGTGTGTTTTATCTTACTTTTCCAAAATCAATAAATAGTGGAAAATATTCAATGGGAACATTTCATTTATAGAAACTACATATTTGAAAGACATAAAAGGTTTTAAATTATGAGAAATTGATAAGGAATTCTTTATAAATATAAGAGTATAATCTATATAAATTTTTTCATAAAAAACTAAGACTTGGACATAAATGATAAACACACATATAACATTATTTGGTATAAAGGACATTAAGGGATGTCATTTTCTACCAAAGAAAGTTTGTTTGGCTTCAGACATGTTATTTCTCCCTCAATTAAACAACTGACTGTTCTAAAGGAAACGAGGAAATCTTGTGTATATTCAATTTACAAACGAGATTGGACATTTTTCACAAATAATTCTCATTAGAGACTGAGTGATGAGGATTTTAAATGGCAAAAATGTATCTATCTATAAAAAAAATGACACAACGAGCACTCTGTTATAATTTAATAAGCAAGTCACACTGGTCTCTGGTAACTGAAGTCCTTAATTTTTTCCTCCTCTATGTAAGAATTATTTTTATCAATGGTAAAGTCTTAATTATTTTTATGTCATAAATGACACTGCTGTTCGTATCTGGTATTATTACCAGACGGAACCAGTTTTCAAATTAATAAAACAAATTTGGGGTGATTACTCCCTGTAGAAAAACAGTGTATATGAAGATTTTCTGCAATGGTTCTTTTAAAAAAAAAGCTTCTCCAGACTTAAAGTCTAATGTTGGAGTCAGATTTAGTCTGAGGAGTAGCTGACAGATTTTGAGTTACCCGTATTACGAATATCCATTTTACAAATATTGCCACCATCAAAAGTTGCTACTATAACAAAGAAAATCACAGGTAAAATCCTGTTGTATTCTTGAAAAACCTGCTATTAGTATCTCGAAATCAAGGTGGTCCTGTATTCGTAATTTTGTACTTCTGAACATGTGAAACTGACATGGAATGAAAAAACCCTAAAAGATGCTCTCTCCTCAACAGATATTATTTGAAAGTTTCTGCTAAGAAATCCCTGTGAAAGAAAGTACATCATCCATTTTGCAAATCTGTTGACAAGAGAAAATCTTAACTATCATAGGAAAAAAACATTTAGACCAATGTGCATCTTAATGTTGACAGCTACCTCATCTATAACTTTTTAAGTACAAAATTGTGGAACTCTTAGGCAAAATTACTCTTCATTTGTAAGTGGCTCTCTATCTTTGCTTTTAACATTTAATGCAATCTGAAATTTAATGCACTAGAATAAATAACCAGGGAAGACTATTTTAATGCCTTTCAAATCTCCATTTATGCAGCGTCCCCATCAAAATGTCTCCTTTCACTCTGGGAACTGTGATTTCTATAATTTCATCACTTGTCTGTTGTTTTCGAAGGTGGGCATTCTAGGCCAGTCTCATAAACACAAACTGAGTATTGTGTTTTAATTCCAGCAGCACCAAAATACCTCACAGTGAGAAAGTATTTTTTAAAATGTGTATTAAAAGTTCCCCCTTAAGAACATTGGAGAGCTGTATATATACCAGAATGTTCTTGTTCCCTCTGGGGCCTCTTACCTTCATTTTCTGTATTGGCGGGCACAGAGTCGACCGCAAAAGGATGCCAGGGCTGGAGATCGTCCAGGCTGAACTCTCCATTCACAGGAAGAAGCTCCACCGTGGTTTTGGTTTCAGTCAAAGACGGCATGAGGGCATCGTTTCCATAACTGATTCTGGGCTCACTGATCATGTTGGCCAAGACATCGTCCGAGTAGTTTTGCTCTTTCTGCAGCAGCTCATCTAAAAGAAGACAAAAGCAGGCACGATCTCACTGAGAGCCATGAGGTGGGTCCCATCATCCTCTCATTCTTACAGGCGTGAATACGAAGGCACATGGTAGCAAAGCCACTTGCGCAAAGTCATAGCAAGCAAGTGCCCAAGGTGGGATCTGAGCCCAGAGAGAATGGTTTAGACACATGCTGATGCCCTGAACCGCAGTACCTCTCCTTCCAGTGGCGAAGGACCTGGAGAGTTAAATTGCCATTTCCTCCTCTGACACAGAATCGCCTAGTAAACTATGATCACAGGGGAATCAACACTGTGCTTTGGTGTTTGCAGTGCAACGGTGGCAGTATGCAAGGTACAATTTCTTTCAAGCCAAAGGACATACCCAGTGAATCCCTAGTCTTTCTCTGAACACGTGTCAGGACAAGAGACACCTAACCGATATGCAGCCTGCTCCGTTCTTGGACTATTCTCATTGCTTTGCCTTGAACAAGCCTGCCTTCCCCAGAGGCTCCCTGTTGCAGGACCTCTGTTCTGAGGTGACAATGAAACAGTTCCCTTGCTCTTCCAGTCTCCTTTTCGGTGGGGTAAACATCCCTGCCTCCCAACATTTCTCATGTGATCTCAAAGCAAATATCCAGCCTTTCTCCTCTGCTGCTTCTCTTTTCAAAAAACGCTACCAGTTACCCCCTTTTAAAACCAACTAAGCAAAATCAACTTTATGGAACATAACTGACTTACTTAAAGTTCTTGCAGACTAGTGAAAATTCCCAAATCAAACATTTCATTATTGAGATGCATTTTTACAGGAAAGAGCATGGACTATAACCCCATATCAAGTGTGATCATTGCTTCAAACACAGGGCCCCACAGATAAGTGAATTTCCTGTTACGCTGCCAAAGATTCACCAGGTTTTTCTGTGTGATATATTTTTAAAAATTAGATACTCATAAATAGCATATGTGCTATTAACAATATTAGGCTAATCAGAATATCTCATTTTCCAACCATATACCTGTCAAGATTTTACTGTATTATATATTTCAAACCAATCATCGGTTAGTATTATTGATATAGAAAAACGAAGAAAATAAAATCATGATTTAAATTTGATCTGTAACATTTTATTATCATCCTTCACATTTTCTTTTAAATAGACAAAAAATTTACCTGAAAAAAAATTAAAATTCTGTTCAAATATATCTATTAAAACAATTTGACAGAATGGCATTAAAGCACGAGATTAATATCCCTCTATGGAGTCAGTTTTATTGCAAGATATTATTTTAAATGATGAAATCCCAAGCACATCAGTTCTCCTGAAGTCTAGTTTGAGTTATAAATTTATCCGCTGTGGCACCATTCTAAAATTCAATATTTGATGCTTGCAATGACCTTTCCCATACAGATAAAAGACCCCCATTAGATTTCTTCTGACTTTTTCATGTCTTACAGAGTCACAGGTAATGGCTAATAACATAGCAATGCCTGCTTTAATAAATTAAATGGGCATTTCTTTTACATAAATCTTATTCCTGTGACTGTTCAGCACTTACTGTACTAAAGAAGGGTCTTCTGGAATAATTATTGGTGCTTCCATGTTCATCTGAGAGGGAATAACCTTCACCATGATCCGGTCGTAGCCCCCCACCTGGTTCCATGGTGTTCTTGGTGCCGTTGTGGCATTATCATAGCTTACCCTCCTCCTCCGTGTGGAAATGTTTCTCTTTGTCCTACACACACTGTACTAAGCTTGTTCCCTGTGACTTCTCTGAATAACTCTTCTTGCTCCTTTTTTCCTAATCTCTTTGAAACTATCATTTTCTTTTTGTATCTCTTTCCTTTTTCTTTCTGTAATTCTCCACTTTGGAAATCCTATCCACTGTCAAAGCAGAGGATCTTCCTCCCTTTGGACGGACATGAAATGTATTTCCACAGCTCTGACATCTCCCTCCCGCTGTAGTTTATGTACTTATAACAATTTGCTGGATCTATTAACTTAGATCTCCCATGAATTTAGTATGTATGAAACTGCACTGAAGGCCCCTTGATCTCCTGACGGCCTTTCCATCTTCTAATCATGGCAGAACTATTCTCCCAGCCACAGGTTTGAAACATGTAGAACCATCTATATTTCTCTGACAATATTTTTAAATTCCATTTCTGATTCTCTCTTACTCATGTCCCACTCCGCCTTTCCACTACCCACCTCCCGTGAACCATCATTACCTTTGCCTGGATAATTGGGACGGTGTCCTCATTGCTCTTCCTTCTCTAATTCTTAACCCTGTCTGTTCCCCATATCTCTTCCTGATACTGAGGAATGGCTCCACCCATGTCAGTGGCCTCTCAGTTCTTTGCTGTCCACACCTGTGATAGATACTGTGATTTGCAAGAAGAAATATATGTTTGGTCCTCATTGGCAGAGTTCCTAAAACCGCTGGAATTTCTTACGTGATAAGAGCTGCAAAGGTTATCTTTTGTTAATGAGGTGACTATGGGAAAACCTGTAGGTCACCTTAGGGTTGAGGCTGGTTGCTACAAGAGCCAACCCTGTGAGAAGAGGGTTGGAACTTTCAGTCCCACTCCCCAGACTCAGGGAGAGGACAGAGGCTGGACATTGAGTTCAATCATCAGTGGCCAAGGATTTAATCAATCATGACTAGGTAATGAAGCCTCCATATACACCCAAAAGGACAGGGTTCAGAGAGCTTCCAGATGGAACTTGTGGAGATGTGGGAAGAGTGGCATCTGGGGAAACTGCGCCGTTCCCTGTACCTTGACTCTATGCATTTCTTCCATCTGGAAGTTCCTGAGTTATATCCTTTCACGATAAACTGGCGATCTAGTAAGTAAAATGTTTCTCTCTGTTCTGTGAGAGATTCTAGCAAATTAAATCCCGAGGAGAAAGTTGGAACCTCCAATCTATAGCTGGTCATCAAAAGCCCAGGTGATAATTTGGACTTGGAATGAATTGGTTGGGGGTTAGGGGGAGAAGGACGGGCAGTCTTATGGGATTGAACCCTTAACCTGTGATCTGAAGCTATCTCCCCGTAGATAGCGTTAAATTCGGTTGAATTATGGGCTACCCAGCTGGTGTCGGAGAACGGCCTGTGGTGTGGGGAAATCACCTGCGCATCGGAATTGGCACAGAACACATCTCTCACAGACTGAATGGCTTGGATGTCTTGGATTAACCCCCAACGGGACCATGCATTCCCATCAGGACACCTTTGCTCTCTGTTCCTGCTATCTGAGAAGCCCATTTCTGCTTACTAAAGTATAAGAACTCTCCAAAGCCCACCTCGAATGCCCCCTTCCTCTGCAATTCTCCTCTCACTAACTTTATAAGACAGGCATTATTATCTTCACGGGACAGGAGATGGAGGCTGGGACGTGCGAACAAATCTCAAGGTCCCATGGCCTGTCAGTGTCAGTGTTGACCTCCCCGTCCTGGGCTCACAATGCTAACCTCCCCGCATTGAGCCCCTAGCTCTCCAGCCTCCACAGTACCCGAGGAGGGGCTCACTCAGTCTCAGCACTGGAATGCTCGTTTCCTGAGGAAATGGAGAAACTAGGCAACAGAAGCATCACTGTTTCATAACGTCTCCATTCTTATAGGATTGCAAGCTGACAAACATCACTAGCCCTACGGAATGATGAATGCTTTTGTCCCTCAAATAGGCATTTTCCAGGCATGAGAGCTGGAGGGTCAGCCCATGGCAGTAAAAAAGTGGAGTAGGGAACTGTCAGTGGAAAATCTTACATCTGTAGCTCATAAAATATCCAGGGCATTTCAGGTTGTGGCAAATTGTAGTGCTGCCTTACCTCTTTTATCTCTTATATACTATTGGCAGGAAATTTCCTCCAAATGGCCATTCCAATGTTGAGCCCCATGGTGGTTAATTTTCCTGGTTTATTATATTCATTTTCAGAAAATGGGAGAATGAAATATTCAAGAAATGTTACCTTTTTTTGGCAGAGTGAAAAGCACTTAGGCTTTTTTTGGGGGGTGGGGGGAGGGATAAAATAGCAGAAATCCATGTTCCATGCCAATTTAATACAGGAGGTTTAGATACCACCACCTCTGGTTGTCTCATTTGGAACATTGAAGTCAGTGTGGATTTGGGGGACTAAAAGAGGGTAGAAATGAGGGATTTCCATTAGCTGGAGTAGGATTCAATTTTATTATCATGAACTGTCTCGGGCAGCTAGCGACCTCTTGACGTTATTAAGGGCTCAGGATTTTACCAACAGCTAACACAATTGGCACTGGGCAATTCTGCCTGTGATAAAAAATCCAGAGCCAAATATGATTATGTATGCTCATTCTGAGTGGAATTTTATCTTTGAATTTTGGGTGAGACTAATCACACAGAAACCACACTTCTATTCTATGTTGGGGGCCATGATTGATTATCCTTTTATTGTAATATTTTATTACAGTGATTTGATGGCATATATTGGGATTTCCAAAGCTTTTAAGCACCTGCATTTGCCAACTGCCATATTAAACAGTAAGTCCAGGCACATTTTTTTCCTCTAAGAGTCGTCTTTTTTTCTCTAAAAGCTAATTGTTATTGTCCAAAATTGTAGCAGTTACCTTTGGAGTCAAATGTTTTCTTCTATAATATCCAGGCACATGAGCCTTGCAATTAAAAGGGGAAATATTTAACTGAGTTCCATGATGGTAATATTTAATCTACAGTTTCAATAATACAGATATTTAATTTCAAATATTAAACATACAGCAAAAACTCCATCACGAGAACTGACTCTGGGTGGTGAACACGCAATGTGACATATAGATGATGTATTACAGAATTGTACACTTGAAACCTATGTAACTTTATTAACCACTTTCACCCCAATAAACTTTAATTAAAAACAAAAACAAAAACCCTCTATCACCTTGCCCTTTAGAAAATGTGTTGAGGATATATATTAGGTATACTTAAGAGTAAATAGAACAAAACAAAAATACCTCATCACTTAGCTATCACTGAAAATATTTTAAAGAAAGTAACATCAAAAGAAACACTCAATAGCAACTTCACCTTCAAATGGCTAAAATATTTTGTTTTTGGAGAAGCAACAGACTTCCATGATTATTCAGAGAAATAGCCTCATAAAAGAACTACTAAGTGGGAAACACGAGTTCTAGATAACTCATCTACTATTCTTCTTTAATTATTAATCCACTAGCCAAACTTTTTCTAAAATTTTAACTGCCACATTTTAGCTTTCAAGAAAAAGTTTACAAACTGACTTTAAGTTAGTTTTCTTTGACAAGCTTTGGTTGTAATTACTGGGCTACCTCTTCCATCCTATAAACAAATTGGGGGTGGGGAGGACAATTTCCTTCATATAAAGGTTTCACCTCGGCCTTGACCTGTGTAAAACACGGCTATTAAAGGTCTGATTTGGAGACTGATGTCAGCCTGAGGTCCCCTAGGCTTGCTGGTTTTTCTTTTGTACAGGATTGAAGCAGCATTGCTGTATGGCTTTTTCTATTTTCTGATTCTTCTGGTTCCTGGCATAAAATTACATATTATCGGCAGGCTTTCCTCCAAACAGAAATTTCCGTTCAACCTTATCTAACCGGGATTCTCATATGACCAATTCTTATCTTTTAAATAAATACTTACTTATACATCTGAAAAGACCTAGGATTCACACACCTCCACACAAAGCAACCCATCCCCCTCAACTGTCACAGCTGCACTGAAGCAGTTATAAAAGGGATGTCATTTTTTTCCCTATCAAGAAGCACGACTATAAATCTGTCATCCATTCTAGGCATTTTGCCCACATCAGGGCTATGAGATCAGATTTAATTTTCCAATCACAGTTCTGTGCATGTCTGATTCACAGTTCAGGATATAACTGCCACGCTGTTCATTATACTTAACGTGGCCATGGCCTCTGACACTCCCTAAGCCACGTGCTCCTCATCCATAAAATTAGGGGAGGTTCGAAGTCGCTCATTGCAGTTCCTTCCCTTTGAATCCTGTTTGCTCTTGCGATGTGGGTGTCCCCTGGGAGTGCGTTGACATACAGACTCTGAGGCCCCACCCAGGGCTAGGGAAACAGAATCTGGAGGACGTGATCCGCAGGCGATCCGTAAGCACAATATAGTCTCACCACCACCATAAGCTATACGAAGGCATCACTACACAATGGCTTCAGTGATTCCTTTCACAAAAGACAAACAGGCCTCAGAACAAGGTGGCAAAGATCCGTGTGGCCAAGACACAACACTACCAGAAGAAACCTTACTCCAGAACACCTCAAAGTCATGTTCCTAGAACCCAACTCACTGTTTTGCCTGGAAGCTAGTATTCCTGATAACAGTTCTGCACCAGAAAGCCACAGGAAAGGAACGACTACTTGTGAATTTCCTTTTTCACCAGACCATTTGTCAGGCAGGAAATTACATAGAAGCCAGGGAAGTGGTCAGGAAACAAGTCCGTGTTTTCAGACTTTGAGAAAGAGAATGTACTTACAAGTGTAGAGGGCACCAGAAGGCACGTCTCATTGCTGAACACGGGTGCGGAAGCTGCTTGAAATGCAGAACTGGGGGACAACCTCCGTCGTCCTCAAGTGGCTATTGTACATTAAGACATACTATTTTCTTTTTTCTTTTTTTTTTTCTTTTTTTAGTTTCAGGTGTACAAAACAATGTACTAGACATTTACACCCCTCACAAAGTGATAACCCCCTTCCCTAATCTACTACCCCTCTGACAGCCTATATAGCTGTTACAATTCCATTGACTATAGTCCCTATGCTGTACTCCACATTGCGTAACTATACATATATATTCAATTATAGTTGACATTCAACATTATTCAACTTCAGTCTCAGGTGTATAGAGCAGTGGTCAGGCATCTACACTGTCCATGAAGTGGTCTCCCTAATAAGTCCAGTGCCCATCTGGCACCCTACATATTTTGATTAGTGTGGGACAGCCCTACTGTGGTGGAATTGTGCCATGTTATGACATCTTGATACCATGAGATCTAGGTCACCAATGGCACCCTCCACTTCTGTGTCCTATTGCTATCCATTAGCTCACTTGATGTCCACTAACCTTTATAGTGGGATTACTACCCTCTGAAAGTGGGGCAAACTGTAACATCCACCTTGAGAAATACATCTGAAGTTATCAAAGCGGCAGAACTGAGATCTGAACCTGAAAATCTTGATTCCTTGTGCAAGCGTCTCACTATTCCATGAAAATGTCCATGTTAGGGAGAATATGGCTATTTAACTCTGATCAGTAACCAATATTATAGAAATATATATACACATCTATCATCACAAGCATGCTGCTTTACAAACATTATTTTTGATAGAATTAGAAAGTGATGAACTCAGTGATACCTTTTTTTCACAAGGAAACCAAGGGAAGAGGTTTTAGCCATAGTCCAAAGTCAGAGCTTCCTGATGGTGGAGCACCGCTGGAAAGCCAGGTGGTTCCTAGCTAGACAACCATGTACTACTCTCCCTCATCTAAGCGAGGCTTTACCTGTCACTCCCATTTGACAGCCCATCCTCAACAACAGTTTCCCTTCTGAACACCTATCCTCCTTCTTTAGATTTCTCTTTCTCTGGAAGATGGGCATAAATGAAAACTCCATGAACTGTCACTAGGTTTCACGAAGTCTGAGTCAAATTTAAGATAATTTAGGTTCCTTTGGATCTTGAGCTGTTTAAAATGGTTGAACAGTGGATTGGTTCTGCATACGCTGTCACCCCAAACATGCTTTTTCATCAAGGGTGCCAGGACTAGAATACTTCTTTGGACAAAAGTGAAACAGCCTGGTATGATGCTGCCACATTTTCCAACTTGGGGAAAAATATTATCGGCATATTATCACAAAGTAATGCTGCTCTATAAATCTAGTTATTATTTTGACCTCCAGAAAACGGGGTCAGTCGTCTTATTTTTAGGCACACTATCAATCTTGAGAAAATCTGTCACAGTCTTAAAATTCAGACTCCATGTCCGAATGCAGGTTTATTTTTCTTCAGGAGTTTCTTGGGCACAGATTTTAAATGGAGCATACTTTGTCTACTTATGGCAACAAAGTGTCCCTAGAGGGGATACAAACATGGCTACACATCACTGGTGAGCATATTCCTTATTGCAAGTGACATGTTCCTTAAGTGGGACTTGTCTGGCTTAAGACTGAGGGTGCAGAAGAAGTCCCTTTTTTATGTAAGACACATTTCCTTTTGCCTTTTGAGCCATGTAGATCAAACAACTTAGATCTACCAATGGCATCAGTCAGAAATCCAGATAAAAGTCAGCCAGGCCCCCTGGCATCTGAAAATAGAGAAAGCTCCTTCTCCATGTTTACTCGTGGAGCTTGTGCCAATGTCTCAATCCTATTTCTAACTGCATTAGGCATCTTGGTCCTGCCTGGATGGTCAGGAGCCTAAGCCATCCCAAGGGGAAAAACATTCTAAAGTTTACAAGACAAACAAAGTTTCTTTATTACAGGAACAATCGCTGAAAGTACGTTGTGTTGAGGTTATGATTCACACATATTAAAAAATGTCCTTGCTTTGAGGAAACACACTGAGAAGAATTTAAGTGTAAACGGGTAATAGTCTGCCAAGTTACTTTCAAAAGCAGGAATTTGATGCAATATTTTCAGAACTTTAAGTCTGGAATTATAATAAAATACAAAGTTCAGTACTGTGTCACTAAAACTTGTAGCAGCTTTCACCTGTATATATCTGATGTTTTCCTCTGGTCCACATATATAGTGAAAACGCATATATGACCATTAATGTAAGCAGATACAAATTAACATCCTATGCAAACTAAAATAAAAATCAATATGATTTTTATGCTTCATATCCCTTAAATATAAGTCAATTATTCATGTGGTCTTCAACCCAGGAACAGTGGTCTCTTCAGATGCTCGAGGAAAAACTTGCTATCTCGGAGTAGTTGAGAGATGTGTACTTTTATGGCTAGGCATAAGGAGTTGCAAACTAATTACGATTTTATGTAGAATTCTCTCCTCAAACCTGTCTTTAGGAGCCCACCCTTGTGGCATAAGCGAGAACTTCACTGATTCCTCCTTTATATAAAAATGTAACAGTTGGTACTCACTGCAAGAGTAACTTAAATTCAGAGCAAAAAATGTAGAAAACAAAGGAAAAAACAATAATTCACTTGCAATCCCACCACCAGAGAAAACCAAGAGTAACGTTTTTTTTAATAGTTTTATCCTTTACATAATTATTTCACCTCTTCCCATCATCACTTTATGACCTAATTTTTTCAACTGTGGTCAATGAGCATAAATTTTGCGAGGCTCCTAAAGCACGCAGAGGCCCTTGGGATTGCAAGTATCAGGTCTGAGGACAGAGATGGAATCACGAGGATGGATTTTTCTCCAGTTACATTCTATGGTACGTATTCCCCAATTTTCTGGTAGGTTGTTCTCCACAGTTGGTAGTTCTTTTTTTCTCTTTTTTACTTCTGAATAAGTTCTCAGATACTGAGTAAACTGGAAAAATGAAATAAAACCCTAGGTTTGCGCTATCTGGGTCAGGATCACATTTCATTTGTTAAAAGCTGCTGATGCTTTCAGTAAGCACAAGAAAGTACAATGAGGAAGATTAGTTTAAAAAAAAATACTCAAATAACCGTTTTACTGTTCTTGCCTACGTTTTTATAAAGGCAAAACCATTCGGGCGACGGTACACAATCTGAGCCCGTACTCCCTCGGAGCCTTCACTGCTGCGTTCGGCTGTTCTGAGCATCAATTCGTAACGTCCTCCTTTCTCCACCTGAGCTTGGCAACAATTAACAGAGAGCAGGTAGAGGTGAAAACGTCACCTTTACATCTGATCAAGGCGAAGCCCTTGCTAACCCACATGTTGTTTTCTTTGGGGAGTGAGTCACATACAGGGCACATGGCTTGTCAAACTGTGTAGACTGGATTTCAGCTCCAACTTGTACCCTCAACTGCACACGACAAAGGAGGGAGTCTGAGGGATGCCCCTAAAGCTTGGTCCTGTCCAACCTGCACACCCTCCCAAACTTGTGCAGTCTTTCTTATCTGAGTAAGAGATATCCTGGGGTAGAGCAAAGGAAACCAAAGGAATGGGAAACTGCCCCTCTCAACAGCTAGCAATCATTCTCTGCTATGCTATGAAGAAAGTGCATTCTAATTGATTCTTCTGGTAAGTGCTTGATTGATGGAATTCTATATTTAGAAGGATGGAAAGTATTGGCCAGCAGTGCTGGCTACCTCATGGTAGAAAGTAAAATTTTCAGCATCCAAACTTAATTGCAAAGAGTCTAAATATTTATGCTGATAATTTTAAGGGGCAGAGCAACGTGGATAAGATCAGCACACATGTAAATATATATATAAAGATGACGAGGGGGTGAGGTCCTGATCCTGCAGCCATCACATTCTGCTTGTGTACGGGATTGCTTATTTGAAATGTTTATTTATGCAGATTAAAAAGCCCCACACCAACCCCCTATACTCTTTCTGCACACTGGCCTGTCTGTGTGTTAACATAAAACTTGCTCTGCTGTGCACATTTCAAGAAGAGCAATGGTCCTTTCTCTTCTGCATTAGCCGACTCAAGCGATCCCTTAACAATGCATGGGGAGACCGAGCCTTGTGATGGAAAGCGCTTGGAGATGGATGGCAAGTGTCTTCCAGGAAGCAGACACTGTTAATCAGGGCAGAGGAGTGGGACAGCTTGAAAGGACTCTCGCTTTAAGGAAAATAATCTGGAGCCAAGAAAAATAAAACCAGTTTTTCATTAATGAGCTCGTTCATTCATTCATTCAACTGTTCAGCAATCCAATCATGTAGCATCGTCCAGGCCAGCACAGGAAATAACTAAGGCAATTTCTTTTTACTCAGAGCTCACGGTCCAGAGGAAAGATGTGCATAAAAATAATTCCCATACAAGTGCTATGGTAAACAGTATAGACAGAGAGAGAAAAACACAAGCTGGGAGTTTTGGGGCGGGGACAGTGACATTACAGATTTGCTAAGGACGAGAGACTGCCGTCCTGGTAGATGTCAGTGCATGTACCAAGGCACAGAGGATGAGTTTGGCAAGAGGTGGGATTCCTCCTGCTGTTGAGACACAAGGGAAGTGAAAGGAACCAGCTTCAAAAGAAGCCAGGCCTTTAAGTGTACGGGATACAGATGGCAGAGAAATACGCTGACCTGCACCAGGACGATGCAATTAAAAAAATGCAAATTATGGGAATTCTATGGGTTGAGTGGCCAGCAGTTCGTTAATGGGTCAACTGTAAAGAAAAGCGTATGGGGGGATGGGATGGGGTGGAAATCTGGGGATCATAAGATACTTAAGAGACAAGTCATCATTAAAGAACGGGGAAGAGGATAGTGGGGAAGGATGTCCACTGGAATGATCAAGCCAGAAAGACCTTTGAGGAAGGGATACAAGGAAGGACAGTGACTTTGATGGTGGTGGTGAAGGTGGTGGAGGTGCAAGGGGAGGGAGTGACTGGGACAGGGGAGAAGTGTTAACGGGTGGCTGGTAACATTTTTATTCCTGACCTGAGTTTTGTCTGTCAGAAGAGTAAATACGGGGCAGAAGTATAGGTTTTACTTATACATATTGAGTTGGCAATATTTCAACACATCATGGTGGAGATATCCTGGAGCCACTGGAAACATGGGCCTGGAGAGCTCATGTCTATGCTGAAACAGCTCCCAGAGAAGCACTGGAATAAAAATGGGAGTTTTCCAGTTTCTAGAAGAATTCTGCAGATGTTTTGGGGAAAAGGCCCACGTTAGGTTCCCCCGGAGGGATTTATTATATATGGAATTCTGCTAGATAATGAGTAGTTCCACCCACAAAGAAGTGCCATGTCCTTGTTGAAAAGTCTTTATAATGTCTAACTGTGGAGCTTATTAGCAATAACATTAGATTGGCAGTTACTGCTAATACAAGGAGCAAGGTATTTCTTATCCAAATAAAGAGTTATGGGTCTTTTTTTCCCTTAAATCATTTCAACATTCACCTCTAAGAGATGATAAAAGAAACAACAACCTTATTTTTCACTCTGCAAGAACAAAGGAGAAAATCGTGCAGGAGATGAAAACATAAGCAGATCCAACCTTTTCACTGTTTAAACTGGAAATGCTCTCCCTTCAGACGACGATGAAGTGAAATGGGGTGGTGTCACTGAGGCCAGCGCTTCTTTAAGTTACCTCATGAACTATGGAGCCTGGTGCGAGGTGTATTTCACTGAACATGCTGGAAACCGACCCCAGATGGCCCCTTCCTCACCAACAATGGGTAACCCATTTCACTGCCTGAGGCAATTGCTTTTAGGACGAAGCACAGCTTCCAGCCTCATAGGAGAGATCTTGCTCCCGTCTCTCCTTCCACACTGTGTCTAAAATCTGCACACTTTCCAGTCTCAGCACTAGACCTCATCCAAGCCCCCGATGCTTTTTTGAAAATTTACATGGAATTCCAGTAATTTCCTTTCTTTAAAATGTTATTTTCATCTCAGCACAGTTAACCTTTTCCCACCTCTACTATGCGCTGAAAGGTCTTAACTCAGAACTATTTATAACATGGTTGGTGCAAAAATAATTGTGGTTTAAGAGGTTAAAAATAAGTGTCAAAACCGCAATTACTTTTGCACCAACCTAATTAAAAAAACACACCAAACTCTGACTTCATCTCAAATTAGGAAATACTATATAGTGTTATCAATTTTGATCTCTGAGATTTCTACTCTGTCCTTTTCACATAATCAGATTACAACTATAACTGCCCTTCTCTGAATATCAAGTATTAAAACATGACCATCTTCAATGATACGTAATTAATTCACCTCAAAATGCAGAGCCCTTCCCACTAATTTACATAGTGCTCCAACAGCCTTTCTTTTTTTTAATGTGATGTAAGTGATCTTTATTTGAATATGTTTCAAGCTTCAACATCAAATTAAAAAATGATTCACATTATGGTGCATTTATACATGTCTTTTCATCTTCCAAGTGCAGTAAACATTAATTAACCCTGGCTAATTAAAACAGCCACGGTTTACAAATCTACTCATTAATCAGCCGCAAGCAAATGCAACGCATTTAAAGTCTTTCACTATTTGTACCAATTAAGGATGGAAATGATTTTTTTTCAAACGAAGAGGTCATCAATTCAAGACAAGCAGTCCTTTCACTTAAAGTTGATGTTTCAGCAAGAAACTTGGACAATATTTGAAATTTGTAGAAGTCAAAAGAAAGAAAACACAAAACCAAAAACTTCTTGTTATGGCTTGAATTGTATTCCCCAAAAAGATACGTTGAAGTCCTAGCCCCCAATACCTGTGAATGTGACCTTATTTGGAAATAGGAACTTTGCAGATGTAATCAAGTACTTGAACAAGGCAGGAGCTCAATCCAATATGGAGTAGGGTGGACCCTTCTGGAGTAAGATGGGCTCTTCTCCATACTGGAAAAGACACACACAGACAGACAGAGGGGAGAATACTATTTGGAGATGGAGGCAGAGATGGGAGTGACATATCTACAAGTCAAAGGAATGCCAAGGATTGTAGGTGGCTCCAGAAACCAGAAAAAGGAATAGAATAGATTCTCCCTTAGTCTTCAGAGGGAGCATGAGCCTGTGAAGCCCTTGATTTTGGACTTACAGCCTCCAGAATGGTGAAGAAATAAACTATTGTTTTAGGCCACCCAGTATATAGTAATTTTTTATGGCAGCCCTAGGAAACTGCACACTGCCCATGAGTGAATATTAACAATTTGATGACCACCATTTCTGGCTATAATAAACACACTGGAGTAAAATGTAGTGTCTCAGTGAGCTCTTTACTCAAGGCCAGGATGGGTAGATAGGGGAGAAGAATAAAGAGCTCTAACCTAAGAGGTTAATTTAGCCCCATTAGTGTTTTCCCTCTAAATGCCAGGAAGTGTTTAAGTGGAGAATAAATGGTTCCTTCATTTCAGCTCTCAGCTTCTCTCTCTCAACACAGGGAACGCTATCGATTCCCTTTCTTGACCATCAATGGCTGCATGTCTTATCCTGATAAGACCATGGGGATTTTGGATACCAGTGTCAACTCTTAAGCTCAGCAAGGAAGTGGAAAGACCTCAGTTTCAAACACCTTGGAAACAAAGAGGTTATGTCATATCCAATTTAAGAAGCCAGAAGCTGAGGTGTCCCTGGAAGCAAAATGCATGACTAATGCCTGGCTGGTTTAAGGTTTTACTAACTCCAGGGTGATGACAACAACTACTGTCTCTAATGCCAGAAGTGAGTCTTCTGTCATACCTACATCCAGCAACTCAAGGGGCTTAAGTTGTGACAGTGGAATCATCTATAAAATCCAGCACATCCATTTCACTTTAGGGCTTTAAGATTTGAAAGTTGGTCTTAATAAAACAATTGTCCAGTAGCCTAAGAGTATAGATAAATTATTAAAAAGACAAATTTTAAAAATCCACCAAATCTTTCCACGTCAAGTATATGCTTTATATACCAAAAATGTCTTATGACTGAAGTTCATAAGAGCAGAGTGAAAGCTGCTGAAGCGAGACCTGATTTCAATGACTTATGGTGCATAAGTAGGAAAAACACCTTACATGGCTTCCTCTGACTTTCTCATGATAAAGAACCCATGTAAACTAAATAGATGGTTGTTTTGGAATACCGAAGAGAGGGTACATTGGATCTATCCAAAAGCACGATGGAGCCAACTGTTACGGACACCCCTACCAATACATATGTTGAAGCCCTAACCCCGTATGTGACTGTATTTGGAGACACGACCTTTAAGGAGGTCATTCAAGTTAAATGAAGTCATAAGGATGGGGCACTAATCCAATAGGACTGAAGCTAAAGACACAACAGAACTCTAACTCAGGCAGAGAAAAGGCCACGTGAGGACACAGTAAGAAGGTGGCCGTCTGCAAGCCAAGGAGAGAGGCCCAAACCTGTGAAGACCTTCATCCTGGACTTCCGGCCTCCAGAACTGTGAGAAAAACAATGTTTCTGTTGCTTAAGCCACCCGACCTGTGGTATTTTGTCATGGCAGCCCAGGCTAAGACACCCATCTCGTCATACCCAGACAAAAGGAAGAGCAAAGGTCAGAAGAGCTTTTCTGAAGGATTTTTGTTTTTCTTCTTTTTTTTTTTTTGGCTTTTTTGGGTTTTTTTTTTTAAAGGAGATAATTGAAGATGAGAAAAGGAGCGTAAATTACTGATGGGTCTGTAGGAATGTGCAGGGAAGTTCATGTACCGCCCCTTTCACAGAAATTACAAGGAAATGATCTATTTCAGTGAGGTTTAAAAGTGTGCTGGACCTTTGAGGCTTTTCACTTTCTTTATATTTTATGGCCATTTGCCATGAAAGTCCTCACACGCCCTTCTCTGCTCCCTTCCTTCACTAGGCAGAAAGAAAACTCAAAATGACAGTTTCCCCATGTCTGGGACATTTCCAGTTATGTGGGCTATTCGTTTTGGGGAAATAAAAAAGGAGATGATATGTGATTTCTGTGCCAAGTCACTACATAAGACAGTTTCAGAAGCAGAGGAATATAATTTGCTTTCCTGTAAAACCCATAAAATATGTATACTATTGCTTAACAGAATGAGTTTCCTCCCAAATCTGGCACCTGGCGTTGGCACTTAGCATGCCTTTCCTTGTAAATTTTTTGGTCAATTCTCTAAGAAGACACATGCTTCCTGAGCTAACATTAGGCTCTGTGACAGTGCTCTAAGAGTAAGCTTTTACTGTTTGTCATTTATAAGGCTGACAATCCCAGGCGTATTTTGTCCATTTTCCCTTTCAGCCCTTATTAAAGTAGTATCACTTTGGAACGGAAGAGAGCCTAAATGGATAATTTCTTTAAGTGAAATTCCAGTATTAATAATACAAAGTGAAGAATCTAAAGAGGGAGGAAAAGATTTTGGTAAATAGAGTAGCAAATTTACAATTGCTGAAAAAGCCAGTAAAATAGCAAATGGGGAAAATGTTAGGAAGGATGGCATTTTCTGATGGAAGCCTGCCCTGTACTTGTATTATTCATTCCTTTAAATATAGTTAATCAAAGTTAATAAGCAGTTTATGCCAATCCCTTTTCATAGCTAGTAAGTCTTAACTTGGATAAATAAAATATAGCCATCAACTGTCACACCTAAATACATTCTCCATGTAGTTGAACTTCAAGGTTAATAATGCTTCACTACAGTATTTTCTATAATCACAGCTTTGGTAATAAGCACCACTAGAAACCACCTGGCTAATTTACCAGGATATGTTCATTTTCAATGACAATGACTGCCATTCTTCTTTGATCAAGGCCAACATTAAACATTATATAATCTAAGTCTGTAAGAATCCTTGAATTTTTGCAACTTTGGGTAATCATAAGTTTTAAAACTTCTGAATATTGAAGAAGCACATGAAGAGATAAGGAAAATGCAGATTTCCGTATGTCTGAGCTGGGGCCCAGGAATCTGTATTTTTAATAAGAACTTCTCCAAATGATTGTGCTTCACCTGGCCCCAAGAACACACTGAAAAACAAAGAATGGCTTCCAGAACAACAATGTCCACAGGGAGTTCTTTTTCCCTAGAATTTCAGAGGACTTCTCAGGGGCCTTTCACACCCAAGGGCTTAATGCAACCAAACCAAACACGTAAACAAACGCCAGATACTCTTCTCTGTCTATTGCCTGATGGCACAACACTGCAGAGAGCACAGAAGGCAGTGAAGAAGGCTCAAGGTATGACTGGAGTCAATTAAGTTCATCCCACCAGCCTCCCGTTAGTGGATTCTAAGGACCTAAAGCCCATATTAACATGACCTTACAGAAAACTAAAATATATTCAGCCTCCCACAATTCTGCTTTAATGACCCCCCCTTTTTTTTTAAAGAAAAAGCATGAAAAGAAAAGCATCTTCACACTCAAGTATTTGAAGACCTGCTTCAATTTCTGAAGGAGTTTGGCAAGCCGTGTTGACCATTTTGATAGCACATTCACAGTCTCTGATTCTGATCAAGCCACGTCATCACCCAGAATCTGTAATGTGAAAGCGGAGAGGTCTGATTCTGTTTTCCTGCTTCCTTGAAGAGGTGTTGGCAGCAGCGTGATGCAGGTCCATAATGAGTGAAGGAAAGGACCCACTCCTTCATTTCACATCAAAGAGATCTAGGAAGCACAGTCTCTCTTATATTTTCCTATAATACTTCACTTAAACATGGATGCCACGTTAATCAACAGACTATTTAGGCCTTTTTTTTGGGGGGGTAGGGAGATAACTGTTTTCATATATCCACAGAAACTCTCACCTTAATGTCTCTTCTTATACCTGAAGGAAGTCCTTCAGGTGTAAGAAGTCTCCTCCTTTAAGATGGGAAAGGCACTCAAAGTGTCGAGAAATTGGTTTTCTGCCAAAAGGAATCGGAGACATAACCTATGAACTCTAAATACATTCTGGCAGGGCCTACAGCTGGATTAAAAAGATACTTCCCATAGCCCCCACCTACTCCTACTATTCTTGAAACAGTTTTTTCCCGTTTTTCTCCTAATAACGGACATTGCCAACAGCAATTTGGAGACGGTTCAAATTTTATTCTTAGCAGACATTTAAGGGGCTATTTCTATTAATGTCACTATCCTCAAAACACTTCAGTTTGGTTGGCTTGCTCCAAATGTTCCTTCTCGGTATTAAACAAAAATTGCTAAGAACTTCTAGAACTTGTTTTTTACTGAAATTAAGTCACGTAATAAATGTGGGGGGGAGGGGAGGAGGACAGCAATAGTGTATTGCTGGGAAGTACATCCTCCCCTTTCACCACAATTACAGAGACATTGAGAGGTCTAGGGTTATGGTAGAGTGTAAAATCTTTGAAAAAGAAAACAGATGGGCTAACACTTTCACCAGTTACTTAGCTCTGGCGGCTAAGACCGCTTCCACCCAAGTTTCTTGAAATGTTGCATTTCCAGCAATAACCCCAAACTGAGGGAAATATAAACTAAAGAGGAGGCTGAGGAGGGGAAGCTCAGCCTGATGTGCATCATTCATCCTTTCTTTATAGTTATTTTAAAGGTAGTAAAATGCTTATCAAAAAAATATAAACTGTAGTGAGTATCAAGTGACAAGCAGAGGTGCCTTGCTCCACAGGTGTGCCAGTATATCCAAAGGAAGATGGTGCTAAATTATAAAAGACTGCCCATTTCAATTTATCAGGTAGAGCCAAATAGTCCCATATGACGGTTATACCCACATACTGATCAGTACTTTCTGAAAGTTCCTTTTCACTTAGTCTTATCATAACAGAGTATGACACATTTTAAAAAAATACCAATTGGATAGTTTAAAAAAATATGTTTTGACTTGTACTATTTAATCACGAGAAGTTGTGCATGTTTTCATCTATGACTGCAACAATTATGTCTCTTTTGAGTGAATTGGAGCTGTTGCATTTTATAAATTAATTGAATACAACAATTTATTTAGGTTTGCACCTTAAACGTTTTTTTGTGTGTGTGGCATATGGTTTTTATCATGTGGATTTAGAACATAACTGTAGCGGTAAATCTAATTGGCTTATTGGGGTGCTAGAATAGATCCTCACCTTAACGTTTCATAAGTTAAATTCACTCTAAATCAGTAATTCTTAAAGTTATCAGAGTCACCTGGACAGCTTGTTAAAAGAGGTTGCTGAGACCCTACCCCAATGTTGCTAATTCAGGTGGCCAAGGGTGGGACCAGACAATTTCTAACAAGTTCACAGGAGATGGTGATAATGCTGGGCCAAGGAGAACCATTGCTCTAAGGGAAGAATTCCTTGAAGAAAGGTATTTGTAGTGACTTATACCTAATAATTTGTTTCAGGAGAAACAAATGCACACGAGATTTAAGTTATACTCTCAAGAGTTTATAATTTATTCTGTGGCAATTAGTTGACATGCACATAATGAAGTGACAGTACACATGTGTAACGTATAAAACACATGATCAGAGGGCAGATGCTTTGTGCTAATCAAAGATTTAAAGCAGGGTGGATTAAATTGTAAGTTGAGGTTTAGAAGTCTGATATATCTCAATAGGCCAAGACGGGGCATGGGCATTGTAGATAGACAGAACAACAAACATGAATGTATCTAGGGCTATGGATAAAATATCAGCTTTCCTAGAAAAGTCAGGCTCATGAAGAACAACAAAAGGAGCAACTGTCTGTCCAGGGTTATTTTGAGGGTCAAATGAGTCTTAAAAAAAAAAAAGAAAGAAATAAAATCAGTCATCAAAAAGAAAACAATTGAATAATAATATAAACTTAGAAAAAATAACCACAAAATCTTTCATTACATTCTTTTGATTTCCTCTTTTATTCCCTTTCCTAAATACAGTTGAGCGGCAACAAATGAACTGCGCCTCTGAATCATGAAAATGGCTCCCCATCCTGACTTGGGAGACGATTTAATGACGTGTATGATTTGATGGGCTTCAGCCATTGACATCCACAGAGGTAAGCCTTTCACGTCTGATCCCTCGAAAACGGTGAAGACCTGGCTGAGGATTAGAACCTTATGCTTTCAGAGAAATCTCTGCTTGTCCCACACAGGAAAATGTAACAGCAATAATCATATAGAAGGCATATTGCTGTCATTTGATTTCTAAGAAAATATAGAATGTAAATGTAACACGAAGATCTTGCAAAATGCCCAGTGTAGCTGATAGTTACATCCTTCGTAAACACCTTCAAGCTGACTTAAGGATTCAAGGGAGTTGAGTCTTTGAGATTATTAAGGCTAAACGAGGGACATTTCTTGTACCCATAACATTTTCAAAGAAACGATGCTGAAGCTAAATAAATAGCTTCCAAAAACCCAGTCTTGTTTAACTTCACATCAGCAGTAATATAGAACAGGAGCCGCTGAACACAGAGGCATCAGAACAGATGCAGTGTTTAGTCTTCTTAACCAGATGTATGACCTTGGGCACATCACCGTCGCTTTGTGCCTACGAAATGACATGGCCTGAAACAGTCGGAACTAAGGTTGTTCCTTCTCCAGTAATCTTCAGTAAGTGATGGTGGAAGTTAAGGAATGGTTGTCAGATGACACTATCCAATATCAAGAGACGTGGCAGTCAACATTCCTCAACTTAATGAATGCAGCCCCTCTCTCAAATGTGTTTATCCAACATCTCCTCAAGCAGATTCTAAGTTATTTGAATAGGAAAGACTACTATACCTGCAATATATCTGGCAATGAGCACAGAATCTGCAATATGGGAGGCATTTAAGAAATAGTTACTGAAGATTCACTGTCCTTGGTTAATTCTTGGATCCCCTTGCTATTCACAATGGCAAATGATAGGAATATACTACTTTCCTTTTATTTAGGTAAACTAAATACACCTATTTTAACCATGTCTAAGTGTACAGTTCACTGGCATTAAGTACATTCCCAATATTACGCAACCATTACCACCATCTATTTCGAGAACTTTTCTTATTTCCCAAATTGAAACTCTGTACCCAATAAACACACGAATTCCCTATTCCCTCCCGACCCCAGGCCATGACAATCACCATTCTACTTTCTCTCTCTATGGAGTTATTACTCTAGATACTTCACATAATTGGAATAAAAATTATGGATGCTTCATGAATTGGCATCTCATACTTGTGCAGGAGACCTGTTAATCTTTCCTGTATCATTTCAATTGTAGTATATGTGCTGCCACTTTTGAGACCCACGAGTTCCCCCTTACAAATTATTAGATTGGTGACTAAGAACTAAGGCATTTACTTAGTGATATCTTAGGGGCAATGATAAACTTAGTTTTCTATTTATTTGACAAAAGCTATTCGACATTAGAAAACAATACCAATTTAAAATTATAACTATTAACTGTAACTATTAACAAAATTCCACATATAAAAATTTTAGAAAACTGCTTATTGGTATCATTTGGAAACTCGTAAATAGCAAGAAGCATATATGATTTTGCTAATCATTAGGCAAAAAAAAGTTTTAATGGAATAAAGAAAGTTCACATAATGAATGATTAATGCTTCAAGTTCAGCCAAATATATGACATTTTTCTTACAGTGTATGTCACATCAAAAAGGTTATGTTTGGCAACTTTCCTTTATATCAAATATATTGACCATTCATTTGAGAGGAAACTTATTTTAATTCTTTCAAGGTTCAGTCGTCATTAACAAAATGAAGACAGATATTTGCAAAAGAATAATTTAGAATTTCAAAGAGCAATCTCTCTTTCCACCTCCCCACTCTCTCTGCCCAAAACCTAGAATATGAAATTTGGTTTGCTTCTAGAGTTTCCTAAATAAAAACAGTACACAATGCTAATAAATATAATCATATTAATAGGATATGTTCCCTTTTACACTCCCAGCTCTCCACTGCTCATGCCCCAGAACGTTCCTTCATAACTTGGCAAAGCTTCAGAAGCTACCACCTCAGAGTTTCGCTTCACTATTATCGCCTCGGAAAGAGAAAAAAATGAAGAGTTAGCCAAGGCCAGACAAGCTATTTCTTCTGAGAGGTATAAAACTGCCCCTTCTTCCTTCTTTAAGATGACAATGTTATCTCTACTGGCCTTAGGAGCAGCTTTATCAAGTTCAATGTCAATGACGAAAATGAACACATAGTTCCTCTCTTTGCTCTCAAGGGTTAGGCAGACTCATCTAAATGCCACCCAAACCAAAAGTAAAGATAGAGACATGCACAAGACAATACAAGGAGTCATCGTTTGCTGCTTCAAAGGTATAAGATTGAACTCATGCGTGCATGAGCACATGTAAATGAATGTGTATAAAAAAATTAAAACACATTAAATACGCTATTTTAAATCCACTGTCTTAGGTCAATGATCTGTTAACAGAAATTGAAATTAAGTAACACCCTGGTCTTGGCCCTTTAACCATCTGTTTCTCGCTTCAAGTCCAAAGGACTCCTTCTGAGCAGTGTTTTGATTTATATCGATTCAACATTCCTTTGGACATATGCCTCATCATTTGGAATAGGTTAACAGACTTGATTACCTATTTTTGATAGGTATTATACCGACCTGTCTATGACTTACTTCTTTACATAACCCATAGTATATATGATAGGAGAGCAGTTAACAAAGAGTAACAGGGCTTACTTGGGGGAATACATTGCAAAATTTGTTTCTGAGTTGAACAGAAAGATGCAAATTAGCATTCGTTTCCAAACTGTCTCACATGCAAACACATTCATATCATTCCCAGTTAGTCCTTGTGGAAATATATTTCACAATTAATTTCAATCTGAATGCACCTCTTTATTAAGGGTGGCAAATACTATTAGAATTTTTAGTCTCCTCTTTTAAAATATGAACCCTGAAGGCAGCTGCTTGGGGAAAAAAATAACCAGCTCTTGTTCCAGTCTAAAATCATTGGTTGTTCCCAAGACTCTACCAAAATAAAATCAGGACACATCTGCTGCAGGGTTCCACGCCAGGAAGCAGTCTAGCAAGCCACCACGGTGGTCTGACTTCACTCCCCAATCATTTTAGTTAGGATTTCGATTCAAATTACAGGGCCATACATAAAAGCTGGACCGTTAATAAAAAATAAAAAAAATCTAGAACCGCAATGAATCATCATAGAAGTCGGCAGATCTTGGTGTGGGAGGCACTGCCTCAGCCTTCACCCATTTGGCAGAGATGCACACACACACACACATACACACATATATACAAATAAGAGAATGGCATGAAAACAGAAAAAAAAAACTACTGATGTGTCACAGTCATGATTTAAGGAAAAGCTCACAAAGAAATTTGTTGGCATCGCATCACAATTTAGAGTAAAAGGTTGACAGTATGCTAAATCAATTTTTCCTGCTCCTTCTAAACATTCACTCTCCTAAGCGGGGTCAAATGGAATCATCTCATCGTGGATATCCATTCAAATAGTTAATATTTTTAAAATGTCATTTTTAAAATTACGATATCAATGCCCCCCAAAATATGTCATAATATATTTTCCTATTCTGAAGATTAAAATGCTTATATGTAGTTTCACTTGACAATCTATTTTCATTTATAAAATGAGGGGTTCTATAGAACCATAAAAGACCCTGAATAGCCACTGCAATCTTGAGAAATAAGAACAAAGTGAGAGGTATCACGCAACTTGATACCAAGCTATACTGTAAGGCTGTAGTAATGAAAACAGCATGGTACTAGCATAAAAACAGACACATAGATCAATGGAACAGAACAGAGCCCAGAAGTAAACTCATGCATCTATATGGTCAATTAATTTACAACAAAGGAGACAAGAATATACGGTGTGTGTGTGGAGGGGTGGGGGGAGAAGGGGCAGGACAATCTCTTTGATAAATGATATAGAGAAAACTGGAGAGTTACATGCAAAAGAATGAAACTGTACCACTATCTTGCACAATACATAAAAATTGACTCAAAATGGATTGAAGACTTAAATGTAAGGCTTAACAATACCATAAAAGAAAATATAGGTGGTAAGCTTCTTGACATAGGTCTTGGTGATGATTTTTAGGATCTGACTTCAAAAGCAAAGCCAACAAAAGCAAAAATAAACAAATGAAACCACAACAAATGAAAAAGCTGCACAGCCAAGGAAACCCTCAACAAAATGGAAAGAGTGAATGGGAAAAAATATTTGCAAACCATATATGTGTCTGACAGGGGGCTAATATCCAAAATATATAAAGAATTCATACAACTCAATAGCAAAAAAAAACAAACAATCTGATTAAAAAATGGGAAGAAGATCTGAATAAACATTTTCCCAAAGAAGACATAGTGAGCGCCAACATGCACATGAGAGAATGCTCAACATCACTAATCATCAGGGAAATGCAAATCAAAATCACAAGGAACAAGTGCTGGCGAGGATGTGGAGAAAAGGGAACCTTGTGCATTGTGGGTGAGATTGCAGATTGGTACTGCCACTATGGAAAACAGTACAGAGGTTCCTCAAAAAATTAAAAATAGAACTAACATATGTTCTGTCAATTCCACTTCTGGGTAATTAGCTGAAGAAAAGGAAAACCCTAATTCCAAAAGATACCCCATGGTCCTTGCAGCATTATTTACAATAGCCATGATATCAAAACATTCTAAGTGTCCACTGATGGATAAATGGATAAAGAAAGATGTCATACATACACACTGGAATACTACTCAGCCAAAAAAAGAAAATATGCAATCTTGCCATTTGTGATTTTGTGGATGGGCTTTGAGGGTATTGTGCTAAGTAAATTAAACAAGTCAGACAGAGAAAGACAAACACCTTTTGATCTTACATGTTGAATCTAAAAAGCAAAAACAAACAAAAATCATGCTCACGGATACAGAGAACACAATGGTGGTTGTCTGATAGGGAGAGTGGGCAAAATAGGTGAAAGGGGTTAGAAGGTACAAACTTCCAGCTATAAACTAAATAACTCATGGGGATGTACTGTACATCATGGTGACTATAATTAATAGTACCGTACTGCATATTTGACAGTTGCTAAGAGAGGCGATCTTAACAAGATTGACTCATAACAAGAAAAGAAATTGAATGTATGATGATGGCTGTTAACTAGACTTATTGTGGTAATCATTTCAGAATGTATACAAACATTGAATCACTACGTTGTATATGAACCTAATATACTGGCATATGTCAATTATACCTTAATTTAAAAAGATAAATGAACTGAGTGGTTCTATTTTGGAAGAGTTAACTGTCTTACTAAGAAGGGGACAAAGATACGAATTTAGAGGTAGGCAGATAAACACTGGTCATACCTGTAACTCAGGTAACAATACTGTGGAAAATATGGAAAGGAGCACTGAGACTACTGTAAAACCAAAGGAGAAACACATCTTTGGTAATGTACGACACAAATATATGTTCTTGTTTCCAAACACTTATATCAGCTGTAAAATAAACAATCTACATATATTTAAAAGTAATTTCTTAAGAAAAACAGAAGAACAGAATAAGTTAAAAACTCTCTCTCACTCCACTTTTATGACTTCTTTTCCTCTTCATGCCATTCCTTGACTAACAATTATGCATAAGGATGCTTAAAACTCTGAGCAGCAATGAATGTTCCATTTTGTTGGTCTGGCAAGTGCTGTAAATATTCTATTTTAAACCTAGACTACTTTGAATTCATTAAATCCCCAAATCAATAGGTTTATTAGGAACAGAGAATGGAAACACTGTCTTTGAAATCAGCATGCTGTGTTTTCCCCAAAGAGTAAGAATATTTTATCAAGAGGCCACAGTCAGACTGTAATAAGAAATTATAAGTATTCTTTCATTAGCATGAGTTTCTTGATCTCCTGCCACATGATTTCAATCCGACCCCATTGAACATGGATTTGTTCTGCAAGAGATCCTTCCAACATCTGGTCTATAGTAATTCATATTTTTATAAATTTTGAATGCTAAAGGAAAAAAAACAGGGTAGGAAACAATTATGCCTTCCTTCCCCATTTCCTTCCTACAGCCTTTCTCATAAATTGGTCATCACGGCAGTCTGTGAAACAGCAGCCTTCTCTGAATTGCGAGTTACAGTATTTTTAGCCTTGAGGTAGCTTCAAAATGAAGCACTCTGATAAATAACCTCAGTGCCAATAGAAAGAGTAGAAAACAATCCTTTTAGCATAGATTTAAGGAAGATTACCAAGGGCAAAAAATCCAATCATTTTGAAATAGCAATTTCATAAAGCAAAGGTTGAGTTGAACAATGGGAGAAAGGAGGGGATCCTGCCTTTTTGAAGGGTTAAAAGATGATTAAAACAGAACATGGACATTGAAGGAGGCATATTTTCCTTAAAATAATGTTTCTATCATTTGCTGAATAAAAAAAGTAAAGTCCTAAACAGCTATTTTAAAGGAATAAGGGGATTTTCCCCCCTCTACAAAGAATGCCTTAAGCCTTTCTTTGCAAGAAAACTTCATAATTTGCACGCAAATAACTTTCTTTTAAAAAGGAAAACATTAAATAATAAACAACTGTGCCTGGGAACTTGCACATACTAATTCAAACTGAACTGAAACATTATTATAAAATAATAAAAGGCAAGCTTTTATAAAATGACTAACATGGCAGTTTTGATAATTCACACTTATTAGTGATGCACATTGAATAAATAGCCGTAGACTGTGGTTGACAAGACAGTCAAACCAGACAACATACTTAATAATTCATTGTCAAAATATGTGATGGGCAGAAAACCAAATAGTGTCATGGATATGATATAGAAAAATGTTATAAAATGTCACTAATTACCGTCTTTAGAACTCTGCTTTAGTCTTTATTTTGATAGCTGTACCAATTGCACCCATTTTGTCAACTGGATTAACTACAGCTTTAGAGAAAGCTGCGTCCCACGAAAAAAATTTGTTTTGTGCAATGCTACACTGGGTGCTAAAGAAGGAGCTCAGGGAGGGTCTTCTGGGTTATGAAGGAGTCAACTGATCAACCTAAGTTAAGGAGCATCTACCTTGCAGCCTGGGACGTTGCACTTCAACCCTGTCTGATGACTGATATCTATAAAGTATCAGGTCCTCTGCTGAACCCAAGGACACAAATAAGCACTCACAGGATGGGGGCGAGGGGGGACGATTGGTGGACACATAAAAAAAAGCCAATTAAGTACCAAGTAGCGTGAGGTATTAGAGGTGGATACATAGTGCTTTACACACTGAACTGAAACATTATTATACAATAATAAAAGGTTAAAGAGGTTAAGGAGAAGAAAATTCTACCTGAGAGAGAAGAATAGGTAGCAGAGGGAGCATGAATTTTGGATTTGTGCAGAGTTTGGCTCCAATTCACTTCCATCACTTTACTATCTATTAAGGGCAAGTTAGTGACTTCTCCCTAAGGTTACATTTCTTCAACTGTAGACTGGGGGTGCTATAGCTGAATTCACCAGTATTGTTGCTAGCTCATGTTTGTGTCTGTGTGAATTACAAGAAAACCTCGCTTCAAGTGGACACGGCCCAGCACCAGAGGGCTTGATTCTGTGAATGGGTTGTAGAATGAATGTCAACCCACATTTCCCCCTCCAAACCACCTGCCGCATCTATACGCAGTGGCCCGGGACCTCAAGGGTGAAGTTTCATAAAGATCTTGGACCATCAACATCATCAGTAATAGATACTCATTACTTTGCTATATGGCTGTCACTCAAATGGCAGCTCTTCTCTCTCATTGTTTGTGTAAATTAGTCCAGATTTATAGGAGCATGGACGTTTCAGTTGAGTACTGAAGGATGCCACTTTTTGAGCAAGGAAGACCTACAGGCAGGTTTTATTTGTATTTTAGCAGGGAACTCAGGCAGCTCTGAAGAGGAAGTATTTGGGTGTGAGGGGACCATGGTGAGAAAAGAGGCAGGATGACTAGAGTTGGGAGTCTAGTGCAACTCATGAAGGAGGGTTATGGGTCTGAGCTGAAGCAGTGGATGTACAGAGTAGCGATTCCACGCGAATACAAGTGGTAGTGTGCAGGATTTGAGATTGACAAGAAATCATGGAGGAGGGGGAGGAAGTGATCACAGATAAGCATAGGACACTGGCAGAACCCAAAACCGAGATTGTACAATGAGTCAATTTCAAGAGGAACAAAAAAGGTCTTTAGACATATTGACTGGAGTTGGAGAAATGTATGAAAAAACAGTGGAACATGTCACTCAGACTCAGGAGACAGGCTGTTGTTAGACCTATGGATTTGGCATTTACTGGAGTTAACAGTAAAGTAGCACAAACATAGAATTCTACAAGAAAGCACAACGGGTGACAAGGCAGGGCCAGGATTCACTGGCGTGATGAATCCTGTGCTCTAGTCAGTTACACTTTACTGTTCTCACACATTTGATGCCAATCCCCACTCTTGCTCTTCCTTCTTCCTAATGTGACTAGCTGGCTGCTGCTTCATTTTCATCCATAACAGAGGATTCTACCCTAAGAGGAGCATAAATTAACTGAAGCAGATATACCTGCATCACTGAAGATACTGGCAGTTCCTCAGGTTGGTGAAAAGCCTTCATCTCAAGAGCACCTGTTACTCTCATTTAATTAAAAACTACTGTAGTTCTCTCCAGATGTTTTACTGCATTAAATACACCCTAATTGCCCACATTTACTGGCACAAATGTTGATTTAAAAGGCATGCATTTGTAGGTACTTTCGGATCTTGTCCTTTGGCCAGAGGTTGTTTTTCTTATTTACACTAAACTGACTCCAAATTTAAAGTTTGATTATATACAAAAAGGGAGGTAAGTGCACATCAGACTAATGACAAAGCATTCAATCAGAAGCTATTAAATGTACAACACACGAACTGGAAGAAATGTGCGAATATCCTATTTAGATAGTAAGCTGAAAACCAAAAACATCTATATGGAAGATTTCAAACATATACAAAAGTAAAATAGAATACTACAAAGAACTTCCAAATATTCACCACGCAGCTTAAACAATTAGCACCTATCACCAATCTTGTCTCATCTGTATTCCTACCTTGAAAGTGAGTTATTTTTAAATGTCCTTTCAAATGAGCAACAACTACAGAAGACAAATAAACTCAATCCAGAAAAGCCATTCTCCCCAGGGAGCTCTCTTCTTTCACTTTGGTGTTAGAAGCTCAAATGGTGCATATGTCTAATTAATGCAGGTTCACTAAGGCAAGTGTCTCTTTCTATAAGAAACATCTCTTCCTATTAAAATGGAGGCAAGAAAGAGTTTCAAAAAGATTATCTTTCAGGATTTGGTGTCTAGGATACTTAGAATGACAAAAATATTAAAAATCACGTGCTCTTAATCCAACTTAGTAGTTGAACTTTTCTTTTTAAGAAAAGATTCCATGATTCTAATTATCTGACTACCCTCCCTGTCACTGGGATTTAAAATTTACTGTGCTGCCCTATTCTTGGGCATTTTGCAACACTCAAGATATCTGAGTCACCATCTGTTCTGTGGAAGTATGACTCATTAGTGGCCACTGTTTTCAGTAGTATCTTGCCGATAATTTAATTAGAGTCAACCACACCTTTCTAGTTCTCTGTAATGGCTTATTCCTCTATAGTGTGGTTGTGGGGACAGAGCCCCAGAAAGCAGTTTCCAGGCTCTCGGCCTCACATAGAAAGGTGCTGGCTCAGGTAGTAAATGCCCATCAACTGTGATTGGATGGCCATCAGCTGTGGCTAGTTGGCCATCAGCTGTAACCAGTGAGCCATTGGCCACTAATATAACTGCTGTGGCTATGCTAGCAGAAAAATGGGGGCTGGCAAGAAGATGGTGGCTGAGCTAGCAAGCGCGGATTGCAGAGAGGCGGATGCGCCAGCGAGAATACAATGATATGACTCCCCTACCTATGGCTCCGTGGGTGTTCCTTTTTGGCCTCACCACGTCCTGCGTTCTTATGTGGGGAGCGGGAGCAGAGACCCCGCCGGACGCCCCACACGACAGTGGTATTACTGACAACACCTCAGTGTTGGTCACGTATGAGAAGCTTGTTAGTAGAGCTACAAGGTGAAACTACATTCACCTAGAAGATCTGAGTGTCAGTTCACTAAGAATGTGATGATTTCTTTCATTTTTGTCTCTTCTACAACTTCCTGGAAGACTTTCTTATACTTATTTAACATCCAGCATTTTAAAGGTTCCTTAGAAATTTCTATCCTACAAATACATCTCACAAGAGTTTCATTTCTTAAAGAAACTTAACAGTGAAAAGTTAACTGAAAAACCTGGTTTTCAATCCATGATGTAGATTAAAAAGTCTACTGACTATCTTCCTAAGATCTTGCTCAACACTGAGTTCCCTCTTTTGAACAAAACCTTAGATGATATATTATCGTTTCTTTGCCAAGCGTGTACCTTGAAGTGCACTGATTTCATCTGTTAATATCCAGTACTGAACAGACCATCATCACCTGATACGTGCCAAATACTGGATAGTAATACAAACAACATTTACAAGGCAATATTAAGTTAGAAATGAAAGAGTAACACAGCTTTGGAACAAGATGTAAAAAGCAAGCCAAGTGGTGTTTCAGGCAATTGAAAGGACGAATTGCTATAATGGGTCTACCCAGCTACAACGTCCTGGGTGTTCTGATTTCAGATAAACTGCATCTATTTCCACCCCAATTAACAAAGGGCAGGATTTGTTATGGAGAGGGGTATTTCACATACATATTGCTTATTTGCTGACACTGTATGCACCAAATCTCCAGGGTTACATACATTTCTTTTATGTTGAAAGACTCATTAGCATAATTGCCATCTATGTACTTGTGTTAGGTAAAGTTAAACAATATGGGCATTTTGGGACTTTGCAAAGAATTATGTTATGGGATAATGTACTCCTTTTCCAAGAAAAATAGATATGGGAGAACTTAGTTATCCTGTTTCTCCGAAACTAAGACCAAGCCAGACAATCAACTCTAATGTGTCTTCTGGAGCAAAAATTAATATATAAGACCTGGTATTATTATATTATGTTATATTATATTATACCCAGTAAATAAGACTGGGTCTTATATTAATTGTTGCTCCAAAAGATGCATTAGAGCTGATTGTCTGGCTAGGTCTTACTTTCGGGGAAACACGGTATACGACATATTAAAGATGTCATTAGGAAAACTAGGGACATAAAAGATAGTGGGCACACATATCAATTTCCTGGTTTTGATAATGTATTATAGTTGTGTAAGATGTTACATAAGACAATACTCATGGTTATTGTGCGGGTGGGGAAAGTATCAAAGAAAGATGTGAGTTACTGAATATAACACTAAACCTCAAAGTCACAGTTTTGTGGTTTTGCTGTGCTACTTAGGATACGTGTGACATCAGGCTAGTGAGTGTTTTAACTAAGTTTGAGCTCCTTCTTCTGTAAAATGGGGATATCACGCCACTCATGGGTTACGATGATAAAGAATTAAGAGATGAAGGGTTGTCTTTATAACACTGTGAGCACCAATGCATCCTAAGGAGATATTTACAAGCCTGACAAACTTAGAAGAAAACTGGTGACAAGTATAATCCAATAACAAGTGGCTCATTATTACACAAACATACGCTAAGTCAAGATATATTCTCCCACTTTTATGAGTATGGATAGTTAAGACCTGACGCAATGGCTAAGGTAAGAGCTGGTCCCATCCCCCCAAGAAATTCACTGTCAAAGGGAATCTACTCTTTTTCTTCCCACATTATCAGAACACTGGTGATGAACTCACTTCCTTGATTCTCTCCTGTAGGAGAAAAATGGTTCTATGCACAGCATCAAAAGAACAGCTTACTTACCAACTTCATCTTGAATCTCCTCAGCCACCGCAGGTACATTGTAGAGTAGAGAGAGAGACTGGTTCATGCGTTCATAGATCACACGGAGATGTGTCATAACCTGCATCAAAAGATGACAGCTCCAGGTAAACCATCTCGGTAAACTGCAACAGCTATTTTCCTAACCATGCACGGCAGACAGACACAAACTTCAAGACGAAACTGACAAAACAAAGCATGGCTGACGCTTTTAACCTGAAAGGCCATCCTTATTTTTCTTTTTCCCTCATTTTCATTCTTTAACTTTGGAGCTGCTTTAAACTTCCCATATAAAACCAATTAAAAAGATCATGTCATCCAACTCTGCTTCCTAATATTGAGGTCCCTCAATAACCTCTCATGTCATAAATATATTTCTTCGCAAATTTGCAAATAGATGGGAACATATTTTAATTTCACTGGACATTTCATGAAAAAAAAAAAGATATACTTTAAATTCCTCTGTTTAAAGCAATGTAAAATTTCAGATTTCCAAAGGTAGATACCAGTTGTCAACCTCTGGGAAGGGAGGAGTATAAAACCTATTATTACAGGGCTTCATTTAGGCTCACATTATATGCAAACATTGTGAGTTTCTGATTGCCTACCACAATTGAGTTGAACGAATTTTAGAGGTTTTGGTTTATATACCTTTTGTTTTCTTCCTTTAAGTCATCAGAGATTTAAATGGTTCCTTTGAGGATCAGTAGTAGTAGAAACAGAAGGTTTTTACATTCCTTATTATTTTCATCACTCAGGAGCTACCAAACCACATGTTTCTCTAAGACAAGTCTTTAGAATTTACCAGGTATTAAAAGAGCGGTTGCTATAGCAGTACAACTCCCAAAGCTAATCTGGGAAGAACTAAAGATCTGATTCAAAGGCAGAGAACACGGGATTGTCAAAGCTGCAGGTGATTACCCCACTTGGTGCTTACCTGGGACCGGATCTGAGCAGCTTTCTTTGGATCCACCATGCGTACATGTTCAAAATGCTTCAGGGTGTGCTGCCTGTCTTTCTGTTCAGCACGGACATACTTCTTTAGCATGTTGAACACATGACGAGGCTGTGGGGAAAAAAAAAGAAAAAGAAAAACAAAACAAAAAACAAAAAACTTTCAGGTTGGTGCAAAATATTGCTACTTCCAATGACTTTGGGTCAGAGGTCCCACTCATTCATCCCATGGTGTGAAAGCATTGTGAGTCATCTTATTCCAATTCTCCTTTCTAAAAATCAATCCCCATTCCTTTCTTAGTAGGTAATTACTTAGTCGATTAGTCACTCTTCATTTCTACAAGATCATTTAATATTTGACGTATGATGACTGTCCTCTTTAATCAACATTTTAAACAGCAGCATTCCGCTATAATAGGACACTTGATTTTGGATCTGTCAGATTTAAGTTAGGTCCTTATATCCAGGTGCATATGAGACCACATTTCTACATGCAGAGTTTTTTTTGTTTTTTTTTCATTTTTTTTTTCATTTACTACATGATCACTCTATTCAAGATACCACTAGTGTACCAAAATGCAATCCCACCTAAAACCAACTTTTCATTCATTCTTTGGCTATACAGCTTCGATGTAGGTGATCACAACTGGGTTATTTCAAAGTGAATCTTGAATCATGAAATTATAGAGGTGGCCAGAGCCCTCCAAATTTATAATACATGCAGAGTCTTCATGGTTATTACAGCAGTAATGATGCACAAACAATCCCACCAGAAGTAGCACGTAACAGTATAACAATCAAAATGAGACAAGTAATAGGCAACTTAACCACTACTAATTTGTAGGCCAAGAAATAACTGATAAGCTCTAAGAGACGTTATATTTTCCTATGAGATAGGCCAATGTGAAAATGTAGTTATTTTACTTTCAAATTTAATTAAATTCTTTCTATGCCACCAGATTGTAATTCTTTCAGCAACAATTAAATTTCTTCTTAAGTGCTTCTATTTTTTTCTAATTGGTTCCATTTCATTTTTATTCCAATCTTACTTGAAAACATTCATTGCAATAAAAAAAAGGAAAAAGCCTCCTTTGTCTTCAACAATTCCATTGCTATATGCATTCTACCATGTGATTTTATAAAATGATTTCCAAAGATGCACATTTCTTCTTCATTAAAACAAAATAATGACCTATGGAAGTTCATGTCAGGAATAGAATTTTGGCCAGTTGGGTAAAACTCAGTTATTATTAACTTGAGTCAGGGGCACCTTGAAAATCAGTTGGAAGGTGCCGAATTTATTCCCAGACATGGGGGCGGGGATGGGGGTAGTGAGAGGTGGAGTTTGCAATATTTTATGGGATGTGCCTCCCCTTCTCCTTTTGCATAACGTACTGGCCACCTCCCTGACATCCCAGGTGGAAGTGGTACCCCTTCTCTGTGCCCCCATGAAATGCTATGCAAATCCCCATTATTGCACTTAACCCAATCTGTTAAATTATTTATGTTTCTGACTGTCCTCTTCAACTGTGAGATCCTTAATTAAGGACCAGATTTGGCCTTTCTTTATCAAGAATCATGCAGTACACAGTGCCTGGCTTCGAGAGGGGACTCTGTGCGTGGTAGCTTGCTTAATGTCCTCCACAGGTAACACAGCTATACTTAAAAAAACACATAAATACAACGAAAATAAAATAAACGTGCACTCATCTGCCTTACTTATTTCTTTTATCCTAAAAGAAATGTGCTTCTCCATCACCTCAAAAAGAGGGCAGACATCACAGCTTGAAACATAGCTTTTGGCCACCCATCATTACAATTCTCATTTGCACCGTGAAATCTGGTTGAATTTACCAATCAGAGAATGGTGTTTTTAATCTTAAAAGAAGAAAAGTAGTAAGATATAACAATTGACAAACTACATCAATAATACATAGAGGGTGCCAAAAAAGTATACACATTTTAAGAAAGGAAAAAAAAACTATGCAAATTGTACTACTCAATATATACTGATAACAAAAGATGAATGCAAGTTACGCTTGGCTTCTGCAATTACAAGAGGTGCTCAAAGTGGTTACCATCAGAGTCCAGACACTTCTGATTATGGCGAATTACTGCTTGAGCAACACTGACCAAAGTGTCCACTTGTTTACATTTTTTTGGCACCCCCAGTATACATTTTAAAAATTACAGGTTTACGCACACTAATTTGAAAAAGGTAATTTCTAAAAGGTCAGAAGAGAAAGGCTGACTTATTGATTGTGAAAGATATTTTATATGCAGGATTGTACAATCAGGATATTGCATACCCTTGATGCTCGCTTGTTATTCAAAACCAAGGCCTGAAAAACTCTCTCTAGTTCTACTGCAATTGTACTTCCCAAGTTGGAGATGAAAAGGGTTGCAACTCATTACATTTATCTGTGATGTCCCTGCTCCTTACTTACGCAGCTGACTGGCTTAATGGGCTTTTTTAGTTGCTCTATTTCATTTTTCTTCTCTTGAAAAGGCTATATTGTTTTGAAAACATTAAAAAAAAAAAAGAGCTCCTATAAAAAAATAGTTCAATTAAACCTAAGAATGACTTTTCATCATAAGACACTTTTCTACAAGGCATTTTCTGTTAGGCATTTTATCTTGAAAATATCATCAAGACCAAGCATGTGTACTGCAAGGTAACAGCTCCAAACTGGCCCCCACATTACTGCATTCAGTTAAATCTCAAATTAGAGAATGGGGAGGTAATTTCTCTTAAGTCACACCTGGGTCTCCTTTGTCTTCCTCTACCACCACAAACAACACCCATACCCACGGGCTAAGTACTAACATAAACATCAAGTTTAAAATGAATGAGAGTCTCCAAATTATGTAAGCCTCAATTTGCTCATCGGTGCAATTAAGAGAACAGTAACTTTTATAGAGTATGTGAGCATTAAAAATGTTCTGTTAGTTACTGGGCATAATGCTTAGTCCATAGCAGGTTACGCCCTTATTTCTTCTACTCACTACTTGCCTCCAACCCATGCCCTCTTTCTTTCTGCTAAACAATAATAGTCCAAAACATACTCACGGCTAATATAAATGAGACCACATTGTAAGTGCTTTATATATAGTAACTCATCAAATCTTCCTATCAACCCTTTGAGAGGTACAGCTGCTCACCCCACTTCATAGATGAAGCAAGTGAGGCACAAAGGAGGTTGAGGACTACAAGGCTGGTTACACAGCCAGTTAAGAGCTAGGCAGTGATGAAGCAAGAACAGGCAGCCCGACTCTCTGGCCCCATTGCCCATTTTTCTAATCATCAGTGACCCTGCCTTTCAAGGAAACTCAAAAATGCGCCAAGCTAAAAATAGTTCCACCGAGTATCTTACGGCATTGGAAACTGAAATAACTGAATGGTTAGAAAAGGAGTCTGTGGTAGGGAGTCCTCATCTGGATTTCCCGTTCTTATAAACTCTGAGGATATGCTGAGACATGCTAATTTCCACTCTCTTAATTGTACAGAAAACCACTCAGATTTAGCTTGGTCAATCTCGCAGTTACTTTCCTTGGTTTTTGGCACACTCTGGTATGCTTTACCTAACGCATCAGATGGAGGGAGGAGAAATAGCAAGACAGGAAGGTCCCCTGTCAATGTGTTTAGGATTACTGGAAATGATTAGATTAGAGGTATTAGCTAAAAGCTCGGCTTTTGTGACTTCCACAGATTCGAGTTCTAAATCCAGCCTTATCTTTTTTAAAGAGGGATAATTAAATGATAAATGTGTTCACATGTTTCAAATTGCTTATCTCATTTAATACTGATATTTCTTTATGTGCTTCTGAAATCTATTCCTAACGTCCCCGACAAAAAGCCCTAGTGTGACAATGAAACAGTAGCACAACAGGCTCTCATGACTCCCCAGGCCTCAGCATGACTTGCTCTGGGGAATAGAGAGCTCCAGCACGGACAAAGAGCTGAAAGAGCCCCGACCTCACCACTGTTTACATGAGCTCAGATACACACTGAGTGCATCTACACTCACAGAAGCCTTTTTCTCCTCATGCCTATGCCTCTGGACAGGAGATAATTTAAGAAGATATTATCATGCCCCTCGATAAATGAATTACAGGGTTCTGCCTGATTTATTTAATCACACTAACACATTTCTAAGACTTATGTTTAGAAATGAAAAATATAAAAATCAGATTAGCTCTTATGTTGGAGTAGGCAGATAAATCAGATGAACTAAAATGGCAATGATGTGTACACCTCAGAAAAAGCATACAATTTTTAGTTAAGAAAAACAGATGCCATTTCTCTATACTGGTAGATTTTCATTTTTCCGTTACACAGACAAACAGAGCCCTAGCTTTGGTATTTGACTTGTGCACCGATTTCCTTCAAATAAAGAAATCATTGCCTTAGAACTTGTATCCAAAACACAGATTCCAAGGCTTAAAACTAGTTATCTCTAGAGCCGTATCGTGTATTGCAGAACAGGGAATCTCATTTGTTTAGGAAGTTTTATTTCTTCATGCTAGGACAAAGATGAACTGCTTAAAACTTTAATTAAAAATGCAGAAATATTCATAGAAATGATACGAAAAAAATACCTGGTATCACTACAGAACTAGATTCTATTAAAGTAACTTAGCTATTACCATTATTATAATCCTTACATTTATTACAATCCTTACATTAAGGATTATTCATATGATTAGAAAAATAAGCATTAAGAATTTAATGGCTCACCATAAAGATACTGACAGTAAGTTCAGTTTATGAAACATGTTTTTAACCTCTATGTGTATAATTTCAATCATTCTCAAGCCTTGAAATCTTCTATAACTAGCAATTATATATATTTTTTTTGCTAAATTTCCCTTATTTCACAATTTAGATATTCTACATATTAATACTAAAATCCGGTTATATTGGCATTCAGTGGCCAATCTTATTATTAAAATTTATAGCAAAAAACAAAGGTAAAAGGAAAAAATCTGCCCCAGGGTACTAATTTATCCGATCCTTTTTATTGCCATTATTGCTTCTGAAATCGTGTTTATGCATAATTACAAAGTATCTATTTGCATCTGATGTGGCATTAAATTCACTTCACAATCGCATTGCATTTGAAAACATCATTTCAAGGGTAGGCATTACAAAAATGGATTAGACTTAACTTGAAAATAGACTTACCCTGAAGATTTCCATTTTGGAACATTAACCATTTTCCTATTTTGGAGCAAGACTATATATAATATATCTCTAGCTGTTGGCAGAGTTCCTGGCCCAATTTGGTTCCTTAAAAATATTTAATTAAATTAACAAATAACCTAGAGCTAAGATATAATTTCACAGGTAGTTCCAGTAGCAAACTATCTCCTTCATGGTATCTGAGTTGAAAATAACCCTTTCTCTACTAAGAAGAGATGCATTCTCTATTTTTATGGAACATACTGATTTCACAACCCCCGTTGATAGCCATCCAGTGATCCATTCCCTGTGCTGGGGTCCTTGAGGGAGCTGTTTGAATGGGGAACTCTTCCCAGAAAATATTTAATAGACTTTACAGCCTGTTCATGCTAGTGTCAATAAGAAGATTTGTTTCATTCATTTCAGATGTCATAGTTTGTCTTCTTATGGCTTAGGCTTTGATGTCAGATTCATGTCAGTAATTTTGAAGGAAATTTCATGGGTTTTACCTATGAGAGCAATTTAAAAAAAAAAAAAAATCAATTTCCCCACTTCTCAGATGTATTGCCTTTTTCGCTTGGTTCTTTTATGCAATTTCATAAATTTGTTGTCCCTGGACTTGGGATCAATCACACACACTTGACTGACTCAATGCCAATTATGCTTTTCATTCCACGGTTCATGCGGTAGGTATATTAAAACATGACTAGTGCAGCTCTACTGCCCCCCTCTGTAGTTTTCTGCTTGATCTAGAAATCTGGCATTTTATCCTAAGATTCTTATGCCTTAAACCATTTCCTAATGAGAAGAAATGATCTGTCAAGAGCTTTTAAAAGCTCAGGGTGTACCCCTGCCAAGGAGGAGGAAGTAAATGAATTCCTTTATGGGGAGCACCCTAACCGTTCCATGTCACTAGGGAGTAATTCAGAAAACGCTCTCCTGGAGCGTTAAATTGCACCCTCGTGGTTTCCACTAAGGACTGAGGAAGTTAATCATCTACCAAGAAGAAGCAATTCTGTTTTCAAAAATAGGTTCAGGGCCATTATTTTCAGTTCTATACCTTGGAGTTGAAGAAATCTTGAGCCTATAAATACAATGTACATAGTCTCTGTGTGCAGGTTTAATAAGCCTCTTTCTGCTTGAGACGGTCTCCGTTGAGTTTATTTTGCCATGTTGGCCCTCAACCTTTCACATGTACCCTCACTTCTGCAAGAAAAAAATTCTGAAAACAAAGCAAAACAACACCCCAAAACACAAAAACACCCCAAACGTTCGAAGCTTCCACAGGAAACTTGGGTTCACCTCTGTGTTCATCTTTACACCTAGGAGGTGAGCTAAATTTTTCAAGTCCACTGCAAAATTCATCTATATTTCTTTCTTCAGAAGAGAACTGAAATGATTTTTGGTAGTTTAAAATGAGTATAAGAAGGCAAAGCACAATTCTATGCCAAGCTGAATATAGAATTCTTGAGGAAATAGCAGCAGATGCTTGCTCCCACTCCCATTAGTGTTTCTCAAGGTTTAAGAATATGGCGGCATTAGTTCCATCCCTTCTGAAGCATATCCAGGCTACCTCTTGGCTCTGGCTTTGTCCTCTAACACAACATAGTGGCTCCCGGGGAAATCGAGTCATCTCCCACTCCTCCCCTCCTCCCTGTGGAAGCAGATGATTTCCTAATAGGAACATGGCACCAAAACCTCCATATTTCTCCCTCCTTCCTTCCTTCCTTCCTTCTTTCCTTCTTTCCTTCCTTCTTTTCTTCCCGCCTCCCTCCCCCCCTCCCTCCTTCCCTCCCTCCCCTCTCCTTCTCTCTCTCTTTTTCTAGCATCAGTAATCTTTCATTTCATTTGGAGAAACTGTAGCATGACTTTGATTATGCCCGAAAGGCAGAGAAAAGTGAAAAGTATTAGCAGATGTATACTTTGCAGGGTGGCGGGGAGAGGAGCCAGTGTGTCCTCTTGTGTAGCTAATGTAGACTTTTGGGGAAAATGCCAGCCACCAAAATCTTCCTCTTTGGGGATGGGTTCCGCACAGCGGTGGCTCTCCATGCCCTGTCCAGATATGGAGCACTTACACCAGGACTCGGAAAACTGCATGGATGGCCATTCAGGATTCACAGACCTTTCCCACAAATTTCCACCTGGACAACAATCACCTCCTGTTACTAGAGGAGGTCTCACTGCCAAAGCTGCCTGGGGAAAATGCCGCGACAGTGACTGGGGAAAGAGGTGTGTATCTTCAGGTGAGACTCTGGAATTATGTTGGAAAGAGTCACCTGTAACGTATCTTACTAAATGGGAAGCTCTGCTCTTTCCTTCCTGGGCAAGTGCAGGGCAAATCTGGAGAAATTAAATGATGAAGTAACGAGGTGTCCCAGGAAAAGAGGCAGTGTCCTCGGAGTTCCACAGACATCTATGCCACACAATATTCTTCCAGAGAAGGACGACTCCCCATCTGCAAAGCCTCCATATGTTCTATCCTAACGACATATTCTATTCTTTCTCTTCTTAGGAAGGAAGCTGTCTTTCTACTTTACAATTTCAACTCAACCTTCAATTAATCCTTTTTGCTTTTCTAATTATCGCTCACAGAAGCTAGAACACTGTTAACTGTAAAGAAGTAGAATGGTTAACCCCAGTTTGCAGACGGAGGAGGGAGAATCCTTCTAATTAAGTCACTTGTTCCAAGTGACAGATTACACAGATGGCAAACCTGGGAATTAGACAGATGCTTATAGTCTACCTTAAAATGTAGCAAATAGGGTGGTTCTAATCCTGTCACTCACAAATTAGTGCCCTTTTGTCAAAGCTGGCAGGTTTTGTAATTTTTTCCAGCATATTCTCGGAAAGAATTTCTTTTGGTTACTGTGACATACTCACAAATATGATTTGGTCTCTGCCCCCAGCTCCTGACACAGAGTTCCAAAGACTCTTGTAATTTTCTGAGTGATGTAAGTGACAGGAGAATCTTTTGTTATAAAACACGTATTTGTTGGCGGGTATGGGGTGCCATTTCGATGTGCCCAGAGAGGGTATGCAAGATCCACATCCCTTTCCTCATACCTTGCCTATGCATCTCTTCCATCTGGCTGTTCCTGAGTTCTATCCTTTATAATAGAGCACTAACAGTTAAGTAAAGCATTTATCTGAGTTCTGTGAGTTGTTCTAGTAAATTATCAAACCCACAGAGGGGACATGGGGACCCTGATTTATAACTTTTACATCAGAAGTATAGGTGACAACCTGGGAGTTGTGATTGGCTTCTGAAACGGGGGGCAATTTTCTGGGGCTGAGCCCTAAACATATGGGGTCTATACTAATGCTAGCTCTGGGTAGCATCAGAATTATTTAATGCGAGAGAAAAAAATCCCCACACATTTGGTGTCAGTGTGAAGAGTAGAGGTTAACAGTTTTTCCTTTAGGTACACAGACCACAACTATAAATTACCGAAGACAGCATAAAGAACCAAAATTTAGGACCAGACCCAAACCTCATGATTTATGCTTTTGGACCAACTTCAGCATACATTGGCTACAGAGCTGAGATCAGCTGACCTGAGAGCAAAGAAGGGCCAGAAACTGTTTTGACTCATATGTCTTCAATTCTTGCTGAGTCGAGCAGTGAAACATACTGAAGCTCTTAACGATGTACAGGGTTATTAATGCAACCCAGAAGGCAAAGCCCACAGTCACAGAAGAAATCGTAAACAAAAGATGTCTTAAAGTCCCACAGACCTTTGGAAAGATTCGTCAAACAGGCCTGAGCATCTGACAAATGCCAAATGTGACATATTCTTGACTTCTTAAGAGAGAGTTACAATAAGATGCTTGAATTTTGCATATTCATACTTGGATTTTGGTATTTTTGCTTCACACATCCTCTAACCGGTTACCATGTTCCAAAATATGCACATTTATATTTCTTTTAATTTCACCCTCTCCTTATATTCTACCTAACTACGGTGCCCTGACATACTAGAACTATTAATAATATAAGGAATCTCAAGATAAAGCTTATAAAAATCCAACTACTACCTAGGACCTTTAAATTGACCTGTGGATGAGCTTCAGAAAATGAGCAAACTCTGGGAAAGCCAGGCGTAATTCCGTGGGTGTGCATACATGTTTTTAGGGAGGTGATCCCATCCTTGCTGCTACCTGTTCTATAGGGCAAATATCTGTAATGCCAGACAGCTAAGTAAACATTGGATCATTAAATAATGTGCTGTGCATTTGTCTGAGAAAACTGAATATTTATGTTTACATAATGGGTTTTCATTTTCAGAGTTGACATGAGAATAGCTCTCAACCTGTACATACTATGTCTACATGAAGCCTTCCGGGGAACACAAAGGACATCGCGGTGCTATGTTTTGACAGCATCAGAGGAAAAGCTGTTGTGACGTCGAAGGCAGTGGCTAAGTGGGGTTCTGCTCTGGAGGGGCTCTGGGTGAGGAATATGGTCTCAGAGGCACAGGAGAGCTTTCAGGCTAATACCTTTGTTACACACTTCTTACTTTTCTATGTAACTTAGTTCAATTAAAAACAGAAAGTACTCCTGTCCCTGGTTACATCATTCCTGATGGTGTTTAGCAAAATCTGTCTGTCAAGCTTGGTAAAAATTCAAGCAAGGAAAGGAGGTAAATACCGAGAGGCATTACCAAAATAGCATGCAAACCACGCAGCATAGTTTATAGGATTTTGTTCAATAAATGTTACCCTGTTTCCCTGAAAATAAGAACTACCTGGACAATCAGCTCTAATGCGTCTTTTGGAGCAAAAATTAATATAAGATCCTGTATTATAGTATATATATTATTATATCATATTATATCATACCATATATCATATCAGTCCCAGTTTTATATTATAGTAACATTAAGACCAGGTCTTATATTAATTTTTAGTCCAAAAGACGCATTAGAGCTTTGATTGTCTGGCTAGGTCTTATTTTTGGGGAAACACGTTAATTCTCCTGTTTTTCTTTCTATCCACTGTTCATTTCCGGTCGGTCCTTAAAAGGTCTGAAGTTAATGAGTCGTCTTGCACTCACCAATTTTCATAAGTCTCAACTTTAAAATAAACAAAGGATGAATGAATGAATAATAAATATATAAGGTATAATTATTTACATTTCTCAAAGATGATTTTCAACCTAGGTGTCTTTTGACTTTTAAGTACATTCTGATCAGCTTTTCAAAATTTTGATTATGTTAAAAACTTGAGGGTAGAATGTCTTAAATATCTTAATGCTCACTCTCTTAGTATCTCCATATATTAAGAAAGCAGCAAACAATTTTTACCTTATTTACCATCCATTATATTGAGATGTAGATAGACCATGTTTACCTTGGAGATATATGAGGTATGCTATCTACATATATTCTATAAATGCTTCATATTTCTTTTGCAACCAAAAGTGATTAGCAGAAAACGAAGGGTTGAAGGGTTTTATGTTCACATAAAAATGAAAACAGCCAAGTTTAGCACCTCAATTTCCTTTCTGCTTTACAAAATGTACAACTACACCAACTTTCATGTTGGCTAAAGATTAATTTAGTCGGAACCTCCCTACGCCATCACTAGTTTGCCTGTCACAACACACCCCTTTAACAGCTGCCCTTTATTTTCTCCAGTGATTGCTTCTGATTGAACATTCATTGACCTGCTGTTAGAATTCACTAAGTAGTGCTGAGCAAAATCTCAACTTAGGGATAAAATCATGCTCCTTAATGGTAAGTCTCACACATCATCATTAATATTCTACCAAAGAATTCTAGGGAGACATTTTTAGAAATCTTGGGAAAATTTAACATTTGGCTGAATTAATCAGAAATGAGAGAGAAAAGGGTGCAAGTGCTAAAGAAACTGCCCCAGATTTTGTGTTTGCTCATTTAAATGTTGAGAGTCTGAGTGTGAAGCATCAGATATAACCATGAAATTAATTTCAGTATAAATAAGATGGCTGCAATCATGAGAATCTGGAAGAAAACAAAACTACTGGCACACAGGCACACATAGACAAACAGATACACGTGAACATGTTGCCTCGTTGTGACTTTCACACAGAAAACACTTAAATTTGTTAAAGTCAGGGTGATAATTAGGATGTTGTCTAATGGGAGATTTAGGCTAAGTATCTGTAAAGACACCAGAAATCTGAGAATTACAAAGAAAGGTTTGGTTAATCATCTCTCATCTTTAAAACATTTCATTCTTACTAATTAGGAGCTCCTAAATTTTTCCAGACCTAGGCTTACCATGGAAAGTTTATTTCAAATGTAGAAATTCCTTTCCAGCCTTTAGTTTAACTACAGGATCCCACTTAAGTCTAATTTCTCTTCAGATTACACAGAATGTTGGACAGTCGGGCAACATCGTATCATCATCTTCTCTCCATTTGTGACGAAGAACCCTGACAGTTACAAGAGGGACGGCTCAGATAGGTCTTAGCTCATACTTCATGAGGCCACAAGTGCTGAACACGAGCGCTGATCAAGTAAGAAGCCAGAAACACAGGACTGTAGAGAGCTTGTTAAGTGATGATAATTTAGATCTAAGTAAACTTAAATTTGGTAGCTTGAAGGTCTTCTAGGATAAAGTTTGGCCACGTATGATGTAACTGAAGAGGACTTTAACTTTCCTGGGGGAAAAAGTCTAACTCCTGCATTTTCCAAGGAAACTTTGAGAAAAGTGAATGAAGTGAAGGGGATGGTTCTTAGAAGAGTCACTAGCCCTCTAGAGATTAAGAGTTTATCCTGGGCGCAGACACACCTGTGTTCTATTTTTATTCCTGGGGAAAATAAAACGGTTTTAATTATTGTAATATTTGAAATATACAGAGGGTGCCAAAAAATGTATATACATTTTAAGAAAGGAAAATCTATATTAAAATAGTAATACTCAACATATACCGATAACATAAGATGAATACAAGTCAGGTGCATCCATTTTTTTGGCACCCCCGGTATATGTTAAGTAAAATTCTAAATACAATTCAAAACAATGCACTTTTGGACTGGCCATTCAGTCTATCAGCCGGCAGGCATGTAATTAATTAAAAAGGAAGTTTAGAACATAAAGCACACACAGACACGGGGACTCAGGCAAGAAATTCATGGTAGAAAAAGGAATTCTAGTTGAACCAAAACATCACCGTGTAATACTTTCAAGCTTGGGTTAAAAAATACAGATGAAAGCATGGATTAAACCCGAGCTTCAAAGACACTGTGAAAAAATCCATGTTGTTTCACATTCCTATGATTGCAAAGTCTGGGACTACATTGTAGAATGTGAGGTTAAAAGGATAACTATTCCGAAGGTGATTTCAGCTCCAGAATCTACAGAAAAAACACTCCGACTAATTCATTTCCTTATATTCAATGAACACTTACTGAAGGAATATTTCATATCTTCCAGGCATTGTGTTGAAGTATGAGATCTCAGAAACAGTTATTTATGGCTCCAATACAAGATGTGACCTTCCACAGACAATAACTTGGCAAGCTTCCAATTTATGTCTTTCAATAATAATATATAAATGTCCTCAAAAAGGGATTGAGAATTTTCTTGCATTTTCCAAAGTGCAGAGCTAAGTGCCATGTCAAGCTGTATGTTAAAATTTAAATAAAACACTCAGGCAGAGATGGTAACTTAACAAAAATGGCAGGTAACGCCACGATTGCAGGCCTGTGACTACCCAGCTCCAGTTTTAATTACATGGGAGAGTTTCATGCATTTGTAGATAAGAATTCAAACACTAAAAAAACAAGATAAAGAGTTATAGCTAAAAAGCCAACCAAGGACATAAAACAGAATTATAAAACTATTCAACTAGTCCAAATGGTGGGGGATAAAAAAGAAAAAAGAAAAAAAGGAACGGATGAGACAAATAGAAAACAAATAGCAAGATGATAGATTTAGGCATATTCATATCAATAACTTCTTTAAATGGTCTTCTCAATCAAAAAGCAAGACCCAGTTACATGCTGCCTCTAAGAAATGTACTTCAAATATAAAGACAAATAGGTGAAACAAAAGTACAAGGATGAAAAAACAATGCACTATAACATTAATCAAAAGGAAGCTATAGTAGCTTAATTAATACCAGATATAGTAATTTCATAGCAAAACATATTACCAGGGATAAAGAAGGTTGTTTCATAATGATAAGCAGGGTGAAAGAGAACCTAACAACTCTGAATGTTTATGCACCTAAAAACAGTTTCAAAAACCACAAAGCAAAACCTGATAGCATCACACGAGAAATAGGCCTACTCACAGTTCCAGTTAAAAATGCCAATATCCCTCACTCGGTCATGGACAGACCAAGTAGACATAATGTACACACATACATGTTCAACACATTCCTTATGTCCAAAGTATCCTCTCCCTTGAAGCCTTATTGATGAAATCTATGCTTGCATTGCTTGGTAAGCCTTTACGAGCACAGACCACTGAAAACCACAAACAAGGCTCCTCGCTGCTGATGTCATGACTGACTAGGGCTGCCCCCAGAGAAGGCAGCTGCTGCTCTGAGCAGGAAGTTCGAGGGCTACTTCCTCACAGTTCACTAAAAATCCTTAGAGTGCAACCAAATCTCAGCTCTTCTTGACCTCAGTTACATCACATAGAATAAGGGGGTTGGGCTAGGTTACATCTAAAGTCCTTCCAGCCTTTGTGGTTCCCTAATTTAACTCTACCATGAATGGTCATCATCCCAGGTCTATCAAAGCAAGTCAGGCCTTGCACTGGGAGTTCCTGGGAAGCCTGGCTGACTCCTCTGGGGAAAATTGTGTCTGTGGTGCTGCAATGACCCTGTGACCCTTTAACCTTCAAGATGGACCTTGTGAGTCACGTTGCTCATAGCATGTCTCCAGCTTTCTTTCTGATGGCTTTCAGTCCCCACTGCCCCGAAGCCTGCTGTCTGTGCTGGACCCTTCACGAAGCGCTGAGGGAAGTCCTACCCGAGGGGGGACGGCCTGCAGAGCGGTGATGTAGTTCTCCAGCGCCAGGCGGCGACGGTCGTTGAGCATGGCTTCCACTCTGGCCATGTGTGTCTCCACCAACTGCTGTCGCTCATTGGCTGCTTCCTGCTCCAGAGATTCCACTTTCTCCTGGAAATGCTGGAACCGCAAACACATGCTCGAGTCAATGGGGAAACGAAACAAGTAGGACGCAGAACACATTCCTGTCTTTTAAAAGGGATCTCAAATTTCGTTTTCTTCAAAGATTTCAGTCCTTTCAACATGTTGACTAATTTAGCATATTTCATGGGTTCCCTCCCTTTCCTGCTTTCAATCCTCAAACCTAATTTCTCATGGCAAATTGTTATTTTTATAGGGTCCCTGAAAACTGATTTGACTAACCATAATGTAGGATAAATTTCTGTAGTCTTGAAACTCTAAATTACACTGCATATTAAAAAAATTCCTCTCTTACTCAAAGTATTTTAATTTAAGGAAATGACCACGATAATCTCACATTTACTTAAGGTAATTTTGAGAGGGGCTCCAGTCAAAAATTCTAATTATTGCACAATTTTTGCCAGGGGAAGCAGCAGCAGCAGATTATGGCAACCAAAAAGATTTATTACTAATAAAAAGTAGATTGCAAGTAACAGGAGGCATTTTATGGAAATGAATTATAACTTGAGCTAATTGGGAGGAAATATAAGGCATGGTTTCAGCAATTTAATTACTAGACAATGATTAGCCATAGGCCAAGTTGATGAGAATAAGAACAATCACATATGAGGTTCTAGCAGACGATGGGAAACTCATAGGCACTCAATATACAGGCACTCAATTGCTGGCATGTGCTGCCCGGTGGAGAAGGGCTCAGGTTTTACCTGGATAACAGCTTTCTTATCAGCTTTAGGCAAGTTCTTTGCTTGACGTTCTGCCTCTTCCCATTCTCTCATGACCTAAAAAATAAGAAAATACTTAAATTTAAAGTCAACAGTTCTTTTTTCAAATATAATTAGATTTTATTCTAGATATGACATTTTAAACAATTATCACATTCCAGTCATACCTCCCTCTAAGATATAAATAATCTATCATAACAGTATATTGAACATAAGTGTTCACATTTATTTCAGCAATATGGCCATTTGAAACAAAGTTGGGTCTTTTTTCTTTTCCTGAGAAATGGCTGAAAGTCATTTTATTTGATGTGTACAAATGTCGACAATTCATAAAAGCCATCTATTTCCTGATCAAGGCTTTCCAACATTAAATTGAACACGCTGGTTTTAGTCTTTTGTGAAAGCAACTTATAAAATTTCAAAATGCATATTTGAAAAAATACGCATTTTGCAAAGCGGGAAAAGCATATACAATAACACATATATAATAACATTTTATGCATGTGTATACATTCCACGAACACAGTGCCAAAAAGTAGAACATATGAGAGGAAGGAAAAAACTTCAGGAAAAAAGACTTCTGTAGTCAGAAATTCTGAGATCCACCTCAGGATCTCAGGACCTGATGCGATATTAGAACCCTTGCCTTGCCAACCCACATCACAAACAGCAAAGAATGCCCTAGATCCCCCTACAAGTTCCAAGAGAGTACACATAATATATATTCTGAATGTAGCAAAAGGTATTCTTGGTAAGTAACGCTAATTTGATGACCAGGCTAATCTGTTTTGTAGGAAAATGAAGTTTCCTCTCCTCATTCTGAATGTTCACCCAGGATTTCCCCGAGACAAGTTCACTCACTGATCTGAATGCAAAGAGAAAAATGTCTGCAGCTGTGCATGTTGTCAAAAGGAAATGATTTGACATTCTTACCACATACGGCAGCGTTTTCCTTTTCAAGTGTACTTGCAGTCAAGTAGTGTTGTTTATTTGTTTGTTTGTTTTAGATTTTTGTTTTTAAAGCACAAATTATACCTGAGCTAGGTAAAATAAAGAACAAAAAGATCAAGTGAGCAAAATACCTGTCTGTAGACAGATGTTTACTTGCATACTTTGTGGACTTCTGAACCATGAAACCACTTGATTTTTGTACTATAAGAGCCTGTTATTTATAAGTATTTATCCCTATGGATTTGATTTTTCTGATGTCCCTCAAAATTGGGGGGAGGGGGAGGATGGAAAAAAAGACTTGCAATAAATAACTATTGATAGAGAAATTCTATGGGATAACACAACATCAAATCACCATGTGGGTTTTTAATTAGACACTTTACTGTTCATTAGCATTAATTTGTTGTATAAGATACAAGACAAACTTCCCCATGTTGTTTTCATGAAATTATGGAGAAAACAAGATGGAAGGAATTCTCTACTACTCTTGATGAGCATATTAAAAAAAAATGACCTAAAAAGTTCAAAGTAAAATTGGGGAAAATGCCCCATCGCTAAGAAGAAGAACAGAACACAGAAGAAAAGAACAGACTGTCCCAGATTTTCTGGTGTCTCTAAGAGTTGATTAAGTGCACCTGTGGGGAGGGAGCTATTGAAGACTATTTTTGCTTTATGGATGAGAGAAGCCTTGCAATCAAAATATTTAAATTTCCTGCTTTGAGAATGTTCACAGTGGTGGCATTCTACCATGAATTCTTCAGGCAGGAACCTCAAAATTAGGTTGAGAGAGAAGTCAAATGTTTTACTGGGATGGGAAAAACTGATTTCCCACATTACATTAAAATTTTCACCATCTCATTTTGAATATTGAGAACCTGAACTTTCAGCCTTGGGCAGAGAATTGAAAATAAGTATTCAATAGCAATAAAATAAAATTTTGATTTTCAGAGAAGGAAGGCTATAAACCAAGATCTTTGTGATTCTAAAGACCATGTTTTTGTCCCTTTGGCCCAACTGGCCATTACAAAATGGCAAATCTAGCCGGTGAGCAACTTTTACTTCTATTTGGTGAGAGGAAGAAGGGCTGTTCCTAAGATCTTGATGCTTATCTTAAAGATGATAAATTTAGAGAAAGGTCAACTTTCGTTTTGAAGAACTTCACTTTAAGGATACGTTAAAACTGCTAAATTCATAAGTAATAAGAGTCCTTATAAACTATTTGGCGTCTTATATTTACTAGGCACTATTCATAATATACAGCGACAGAAATCTACATGTTTAGAGTTATCATGAGCCACAAAAAAAACCCACATACCAAGAAAAACCCCATCCCAAAACCGAAATCCTCTGTATGTCTCAGAAAATAACAAAAACTAAAGGAACAAAAATATCAATTAAAAAGACGAATATTTTTAAATTAATAGATGATGTATTACAGAATTGCACACCTGAAATCTCTATAACTTTACTAACAATTGTCACCCCAATAAACTTTAATGAAAAAAAAAATTCTCAGGACCTGGACTTTGTGGTTGCTATAGTTTCAGGTGTATAAAACAATGCAATACTTAGACGTTTATACCCCTCACAAAGTGATAACTTCCGCCCAATCTACTACCCCTCTGACAGTGCACACAGCCGATACATTTCCACTGTCTCTATTACTTATGCCTGTACCCCTCTTCCTGTGACTATATATATGTATAGTCATACATATAAAATTATTCTTATAAAGCAATTTTCCACTGCATGCATAAAAGTATCCTATCGTCTGGATTTGTGGGTCTTCAAAGACTTGGCAGATTCATGCAGAAAAAATAACAACCAATATGTAGAGATTTAAGGGGCAGGCAAGTTCAAAGTCCCAGTCCCAGGATTCAGTACTACAGATTGTGAAGACAAATGTTGATCTCAGGCATCTCACGCTCCTATGACAGCTCCAGGGTAACATCTCTTAAGTTACCTCAGATACAGCTAATGACTAACAGATGAAGAAAACCTATCAAAACCTATATGAACTACGTCATGGGTTAAACAGATGTGCTAAAATAAAATTAAGCTACTATTCCAGGAGAGAGCAATATCTGAAACTAGTAGAGTACCTGAAATCAGTTATCTAACTTAAGATCAAAACGACCAAGTATACTGGGAAAAACAATTCAGGATTTGTACTTTTTTTCCCTCTTAAATAATGACTAATTCAGTGAGTTCAAGAAAGAAATGTAAGGTTAGTAAGGTGACTTATATAAACTTATAGGGACTAAAAGTTTGCAATCCAGCTGGAGAGATAAGATATACGTGTATATATTAAAAAAATCACTCATAAAATTGGGGAGCAAATATCTCTGTAGCATATAATGAAAAGTAAGAGCGTTGACTGCTCGCCCCATTCTGAGGACCATATGGGGTATGAGGAATGGGTGAGATTTGCCATGAGAAGTGGAAGGGCATTTCCAGGAGTCAGTGCTGAGAGCAGCGGGAAGTCCAAGGTGAGCTGAGCATGTGTGGAGCAGAGAGGCCAAACCAGCACAGCAGTTTAATGCTGCTAGTAAGACGATGCGAGCAGCTGATGTGAAGAGGAAGTAGGAAGACTGGAGTTGGGGTGCAGGGAGTTGGGGGATGAGGGAAGGCACTGGAAATACCAAGTTGAGCATTCAGTATATATTCTTGGTATTGCTCTTTTTTTTGGACTTCATTACCTCAGATATGGATTTTGAAAGCTTTAGAAACAAGACATGAGATAGAGTTTAAGTTGAAAGGATGTCATCTCAGTGGCAATAAGTATGACTCGTAGTCATCCTATGTTTTTAAAACAGTGATTACATATCAGCTTGTGGCTTTCCTAAAGAAAAATCCTATTTTCCAAAAGAATTGGCTTCAGCTGAAACCTCACGATTCCAGTCCAACTAGCTTTATTCAACTCGCTTTTAAGTTTTCATCATGGGCAGCAAGTAGAACTGCGCAAGTATTGGGATTATGTTTCTTTTTTTCCTTAATGTTACTATTCCTAAGTAGTCCCAAGTCTTATAATCACTCACCTTAAAAAAAGGAAAAAAGAAATTGTGTTGTACCTTTCTAGATACATTAGTGGTTCTAGGTTTTAAAACTTAGGCTCTATTAGTATTCAGGTTTAGTGAGGCCAACACATCAGGAGAAAACTACCACTGAAAAGAAGTCTATTGCTCATAGTTCCCAAGGCACATGTGGAAGTACCAGGGTGGGGGAGGAGGCAGAGACAGTGAGGGGAAAACGCGGAAAGAAGCCTGTATCGTGGTTTTAGCAGGAAGGAATGAGTGAAGCAGGGAAAGCAGGCTAAGTGGGTACAGGCTAGCTTGGAAAATTTGGAGGGTGCTCTGGAGTATAGGGGCTGTCCCTAGTTGTCTGGTACCTGGCCTTGGGGTGTGTAGGACAGGTGAACAGGGGTCTGGGGTAAACAAACCAGATGAAAGAAAGTAGATGGGGGTATTGATTTGGTTTGTGTATAAGAGATAGGCTTGCAGGCCAACCATTTGCCACCTCTAGGAATTGGCTAACCTTGGGTGGGGCAGTCTTCCTGGGGTTAGTAAGGCGCCAGATGTTAAATCATCAGAAAACACAAAAAATAAAAAGGCATATTGACAATAGTCTACTAATGATTTATGACGATCTTAGAAAATACATAGCAGACTATTTCATGAATCGTTTCATGTTTATCATGAGACCTTTTAAGTGTTTGTGCCAAATACAACAAAAATTTTCACACCTGATGTTTACCACAGATTACTAACTCCAAAAAAAGAATGGTTGACTTCAACCTAAGATCTGTCTCCATTCATTCATTTACTTTCCTGAAATCTGATTTGTAAATAAGTGCCAGATACATATATGGTGAATGAGCAAATGAATGAATGAAGACTGGGAAAGGGCTAAAATTCTCAGTATTATCTAACTCTAATACAACATCCAGCACCCGGAAGTAGGCGTAGCTTGTATAAATTATAGTTGATGTTACATATAAATTAGCTATGTTTTGGACACAAATTATTTTCAATTTGTTTCACAAAGAATCTACTAAAAAAATAGGATTTGAAGCACAATGTAGTGACAAGAGCACTGCCCAAAGAGCCAGAAAAGCTTCTCTGTGTTACTTATGTTGCTCTGTTCTCGAGTGGGAAACCACTCTTTTGAACTCTTATTACATTATCTATCACGTCTGGGACTAGATGAAACCATAATTGTAGTTCACTTTAAAGTTTCTATGGTCCTATGAATTAGCTTTGTAAGAAATGAAAAGTTCCAAGTTATAATAATCAGGTATTTAACATAAAAATTCTTCCACTAAAGAACATTTTAAGGGATTGTAACGGACAACACGGTGGTTCATAGGTACTACATATACACAGAGTAACAAAATCATCGAGAATGTTGTACACAGACATCTGTGTTTATAAAATCCCATTACACTACCAGCTATACCTGGATCTTTCTTAGGTGGCATGCTCAAGGAGGATACAAGAAGACCCCAAATCAGTACCCTATGACAAATTTAAAATGAAGATGTTATGTCTTGAAGGATCCGATAAAATTAAAGGCTCCTACCCACCCCTGGACATTCATCTGCCTTTGGGACCCGCAGAGACTCCGTGGCAGAGGCAAATCCAGATTTCCCCTTTATTGCCGGGCTGAAGCACGGAAGAGCCACATTTACCTGGGACATTCGCTCACGATGCTTGGCCTCCAGCCTCTCTTTGGCTTTCTGGAAATGGGCGTGTTCATTCTCGTCTCCAGGTGTCTCGAGATACTTGTCAACGGCGTCGGGTGTGCTGGCTGCTGTTGTCGGAACTATAAAGTAAAAGGGAAGGAGATGTGAGAAGAGAAACAGAATATCCAACCATTTCAAAGAAAGCCACATTTTCCGTTTATTCCAGAACCAAGAATTTAGTAAAGAAGCACATACAAGATGTTAATGCTGTTTAAGAAAATACCACGAGACAATTCGCAGCACGGTTAAAGATGTGTTTTACCCCTTTCAAGTACAGGGTGAAGGAAAATCTTGAAAACAGTCCATTTTGTGATTATAATATTATATTTAAAATTCTTTGCAAAACAAGGAGCCACAGAGCAAGAACAGCTGCTGTTTGATACAGACATGTTGTCCCAAATCTCTACGTTTTGCTGGACTAGTCTTTGTAATCTTAAAAATAAGTATCATCAATATCACACCTTAATATTCCTACAAAAACCACAGAAATCTCAAAATTAGCCTACTGCAGAATAACTGCACTTCAGAGGAAAGGTAAATCCTATATTACGTATTTTTGATAGCTTGATGAAAAAGCCCTCTTTTGTGAGAAAATATGTGAAACACTACCAGAACACTCAGAAACGTCAATAAATGCATTTTTTGAAATCACAAAATGATCTTTCTACCTTCACCCATTTGGCAATAGTGAACTGACTCGTTAGGCTACTTGTGAAAAAGAAAATGATTTCTATTTTGCTTTCCACTGATACTGCTGAGCTACATTACTGAATTTACATACTGAAGTAACATATACTGCCATATTATGTGGAAACACAAATATCCATAAAGTTGAAGGGTGTATGATAAAACAAAAATGTCTCAACTCATGAGCTGACGTATTATAATGCTTATACTACCAGTTTTCCAAAAGATTAGTAATGAGTAATGAGAATTCATAGCATTTGAGCTTATTTTTAAAAAATAAATAAATAAAGATTTTGCTTTAAAGAAACCATGTCAGCCTAAAAAGAAAAAAAGAAAGAAATTAGGTGTTTGCACTATGTTTTCAGGTCAAATCAGTTTAAGTGTTTCATTCAAAAGACAATTCAAATTTAACTATTCTTCACTAATCTTCTCAAATTATATTTGAGATATAATATCCCAAAGAGGACTTAAATGAAAAGAATTTATGGCTAGGTCATTTTGAAACTAAATTCTAAGATAAATGTCAAGAAAACAACTTTTGAAATGTTAACAATCCAGTGGTCCCAAGATTTGAACCCAAACCAGAGGCTTTTCTGTTACATAATTAAAGACTATCTTTACTTTTAAAGAGAAACGTTTGCTCTGATTTCTCCCCTTCTATTTCGATCACTGTTTAATAACTATTAAAAAAAAAAAAAAAAGGAAAAAAAAAAGCAATTTAGGTGTCTATCCAGATGCTGCTTTCAAGGGCAACGTAGGGCTATTTCTGGCATTTTTTTCAAGATACTGTGTCCACCCCTCCTCCTGCCACGAGGGTATTTTGAATCTGTTGGTCTGGGATTGGCACAGGCAGACATGGTGAAAAACATCTGTCCCCAGCTTCTGTGTAGTAGGTGTGGGAGAGAGTTCTTCAGCAGCAAAAGGGAGAAGGAAGGAAAGCACATGAGCTTTTGCTATCAGGCACACCTCGATTTCAATCACACCTTGATTTCAGTCTTTATTAGACTAGTTGTTACCCAGGGCAAGTCACTTGAGTACTCCATGCGCCAGTTTTTTCATCTATCACACCAACATTCTAGAAGTGTTGGGAAAATGAGATGTCACACCATGTGTTAGTCACTCTGCAGAGAGGGTAGCACACCGGGCACCACTTCTGGGTTAGTGTCTCCCCTTCCTCCTTTGCTCATTACATCTTAATTCAAATCTTAGAGCTTATGCAATAAGCTCTAGAAAATGAGCTACTTTTAAATCAAACCATAGAAAATGGGCTACTTTTAATTCAAAGCCCCTGAAAGTGAATTACACACAGGATCATGAAGTGCTATCTACAGAAAAAAAATTTTTTCTAAAAAATCTTCAGTCTCACACACATAAAAGGCTGAGATTTTTGAAAAGAAGTCCTTATTTTTTAAGATCGAAATATACATTTCAATTTAAAATCCTTTTTGGAGAAAAAAAAATCAAAGGTAAATGTTTTCCTGCATAAACTCACTCTGCAAATATTTTTAACTTAATCATTCCCCCAACTTGAAATGGAAATGATATTTAGCATTTAAATTTGTTTCCCATGGTTTTAATCATTTTCTCATCATTACCGGTACAGCTCAAATGAGAACAAGTTAAAGTTCTCTTGGCATAGTACAACCTGGCAGAATGACAAATAGGCAAACCATATTTTACATTTTGAATAAATTAAAATGTATAAAAATGTTTGGGGGTCTAGTCTCTGATTAGGATAGCCATCAGCTGTAAGTGTCTTCACCACAGCATGGCACCCTCTTTGGAAAAATGGAATTATAAAAGTTATTATATAAGTAGAAAGGTTCTCTAATTCTTACCGTTTGCAAATATTATCTGCTATGTTATGGAAAGGAAGTAAACATGAGAATAGTAGTCTCATTAGCCTGTAATCTCATTAGCCTAAATTGAAACAGCTTTGCAATACTAAGAATAAAAGAATAAAGAAATGAGCATGTGAGGTACATTTAACAGGATTAAGAGGATTTCAAGTATTAAAACTTTTGTAGGCACATGGAAATAAACACACACCGTGTTACATATTTATTCCATTTAATCAAGAAATATTTCTCTTCAAGTAAATCCTTGTTACTGATCTCTGTTACTCCAGCTGAGGACTTCAAGGGGAGCTCTCTTTTAATCTTTAATTCAAACTTTTTAGCCACTCATACTAACAATCCATCTCAATGAGTGTGACTGAAGTTTTCCTGTATTCATACCAACCAGCAAACCTAATCTCTGTCTAGTCAAAAACAGAAGAATGATGATACATCTTGATATTTTAAAATGAACTTAGGATTTCATTATCAATACCCTGCAGCTGGTGAGGAGGAAGGGGAGAACATTTGAAAGAGTTTGGACAGACAGCTCATCTTCCATTTCTCCAATATTCCTACGTCCTAAAAGACACTGTCATATCAGGACTGACAGCCATTTTGTGACAAAGTCCACGGCTGGCCAGAGACATCATAACAAGGACGGCAGCAGGGGCAGGAAAACCTGTGCTCTCTATCTCTACCCTTCCAAGGTGCTTCCTTTTGGGAAAGGAGAGGCTCAAGGAATAGCAGAGTATTTTCCAGGGCACATCCGAATAGAAAGCCGTATGTCATGTCTACTTAAAACACTGGTCTCTTTAACCACTTAGGGAGTGGAAATAAACTGGTTTTAGGAGGGTTTATTTTTTTATTTTTTTAAACTACCACAAGTAGTTTATACTGTTCAGACACCTCTGAGTTCCCTTAGGTACTGTGATATGGGCTCAGATTTCCAAGTTGGCCAAATAATAAAGCTTCCATTCATTAGCTAGGTCTACAGTGCAAGGCACTTCACATGTGTTCCCATTTAATACGTGGGGGGAAGGGAAAATTACCCTATTACATATACTGCACAGAGGGGAAATCCAACCATTTAACATACTCACTCGCATTCCCAGACACACACAGATAAATCTGAATTTAGGATTAGGTAAACCAAGAAAAGGCTAGAAAGTTCATCTTTAGAGTAGCAAAGGGCTAATCCGTCGAGACGTCCGGGACACTGGAAAGGATTTGTTTGGTTAATGAACAACATGAATTGGCCCAAAATATGCTTTGCTATGACACCTGTCGGTCCATTTTCTATCAAACAGCTGTCCCCGCGCTGCATGCTATGTAGTGAATGACCTCCAACCAGTGTTGAGCAGAAGCAGGATTATGAAACAGGGTCCATAGAAAGATCCCCCAGATCTTAATCTGAGGAATCTCTGAGCCCTAGGCCCTGGCTCAAATATGCTCATTCATACTTTCTGCAAGCGAGCTTACTGGGGACAGTCCTCTTTCCACAGAAAACCAGACTTAAAACTCAGGGTTAAACACCTTTAGCTCTAGGTTTTGACCTCTAGCTGCCAAATCATAAGGAGCACTCCCCCCATCATATACACGGGTTTTTGACTTTCAAATGACCCTCACACCAATTTTTCTTAGTCTCGCAACAGCCTCGTAGAATGTGGTAGGTAGGGTATTTACCTTTCAGTACTGAGCATGGATGTCTCCACATCAATACCAAACGAAAAAAATACAACAGGAAAGCAGTTCCCATTGACAGCACGTTACTGCCTCCAGGGGAACATCCTGCTTCCAAAAATTCCGTGGCATTCTGGATGAGTAATGCTTTCGATAGAAGCCTCATCCCGTTTTCCTTTTGCAACCCTGGGAGGTCAGCAGTGATCTGAGACAGTCATTGGGATGTAGACTATGCTGCCCTGAAAGTGCTTGTTCATTTCCTTAACCCTGCGTTCAACAGATAGGACAGCTTCTATTCTGTGTGAAGCAAATGGGAGAAACCCCTGAGCAAACCAAGACCCTTGCCCTCGTGGAACTATGTTCTAGGGAGAGAAATAGCAACCTTGAAAAAAAGAAATCACACTGTTAAAATGTGATTTGTATTATGCAGAAAAAGGAAAAATAGAGCAGGGTTGAGAAGAATGAGGACTGCTGGGGGAAAGGGGTGGGATGGGGGGAGACACTGCAGCAGGAGAGGGGGTAAGTGCCCAAGCCGGATCTGACTGAGAGGTGACGTTCACAGAGGAGCTGATGCCACACTTTCTAATTACCTGCTGGAAGAACACGGCAGGCACATGAAGAAACTAGTATGAAGTCCCTAAAAGAGGTGAGTGTGTCTGGAAAATTCCAGGACGAGCCAGGTCAATGGGGCCAGAGCTGAAGCAAAGGGGAGAGTAGTGAGACAGGAAGAATGGAAATGGGTGCAGATCACGTAGGGCCTTGGGGCCACGGTCAGAACTTGAGGAGCCAACTGTAGGTTGTTCAGAGGAGGGGGAAAATGGGGTGTGATCTCTCTGCCTGCTGAGGGACAAATCAGAAGGAAGGAGATCTCCCAAGAATAAAAGGTAAAAAGGAGGGTGGCTTGGAAAAGTAGCAGGGAGGTGGTGAGAGGCTCTCATGGACGGTCCCCACCCTGCCCCCAACAGGCAGGATCAGATTCACTTCTCCCTCTTACCACAAAACGCTATTACCTAAACTACAGGTAACCAAACACTGAGGGAGATACTGTTTTCACATGTCTGTGAAAGTTCATTTCAGTTTTAAAAATGATGCACCAAGGCTTGTCACAACATTTCCACTTCACATTGTAATCTATTTCTCTTTTTTTTGGGGGGGGGGGTGGGGAGGAGCAGATTTGTTTCCAGTTTATGAATGAATCCTGGTGCTATACCCAGTGTTCCTGTCACAAAATATACCACCATTATCGGGGAAACGGTGCCAATGAAACATTTCCATTCCTCTGCTTCCCCTGAGAAAACTTGATGATTACAGAGGAAATTACTTCAAAAGGTGGTGAAAACGGGTATATTACCTTCAGAATGTGGTAGAAATCATTCTCCTTTGTCCATTTGGAGAACCTCTGCATCAGACACACCATCCAATTTAGCAGCTCATGCTCCAAGGACTCATTTTAGTTATGAGGTTGGTACAAAAATAATGGTGGTTTTTGCAATTATTTTTAACTGTTTAAACTGAAATTACTTTTGCACCAACTTAATATTTTATCATCACCACACAGTACTCCATTTCATATGCATACTAAAGACGGCAAGAATGTGGAGTCAAAATGAGACATAAAAAACTGCCCCAATCATTTTGGTATTTGTTTCCTCAATCTCTAGGGTCATAATGGGCTCAGGATACAAAAATAGGAATAAGTCCATCTTCAAACAGTAACAACTGTGATCATCTATACCAGGCCACGAAGCGAATGTTTCTCTTAATTGAGGTCCATAAATGGCATTTAGTCAATATACTAACATTAGATTCTACCAAGAAAATTTGATTAGTCTACTTTTGTCAGCAGAAAGGCAGTTTATCTCTATAGCATTGACAACAGAAGATGAAAGTAAATTAACACCTATATAAGTCATTGCCTTATCACTGCAAATGCTATTTTATACAGAGCTAGCAATACTGTCCCTTGAAATGGCTATGATTTATATGAGAGGTAGCAATGAGGATAATTTATATATAGGTGAAATATAAACCTGTAAAGAAAGATTTTATGTGAAAACTTAATCTCAAAACATGGCAGAGCTTTGCAGCCTGCCACCTCAACTTAAAAAACTAAAAAAGAGGCTCCATTTCTCTAATTCCAAAACAGGTGAAATCCCTAACACACGCTAAACTCAAGTATTTATCACCCCTACCAGGTCTGAGTTAAAGAAACCATTTATAAAGTGAAAATAAAGTGTGTGATCCTTAAATGTGGTACTAGACTCTCTAAAAAAACGAACAAAGGCACTTTCCCCTGACATGCCCTTGAATCACACTTACTTTATAGTCAGTGCAATCATAGTTGGCAGGCTATCAATGCATCGTGTGGACATAAGGTAATAAAAATGTAATCTATGCTGTGTTTACTTGAGTCAAGCTACATTTCTTTTTTATGCCTTATAGACACATACCGACGTGACAATTTTGTCAAATATGTGAAATGAGCATGAAAATGAATGCTGGTGTTATTTTTATTAATAGCTATATACTACTCAACATCATGCACCAAAGTTTAAAAGCATCCTCAAGTCTGAATCTAAAAAATATATGTGAAGCAACAGTGATAAGAACTGGCATTGACAATTTCTTAAATTCTGCGTAAGTTTTTCTGTCAATCTGTTGGAAGCGATTGTCAACATCACTAATGGTGGATCATAAAGGGATGACCTGTCACAGTTGTTCAACACTCAACAGATGAGTTCAAAAGTCAAAATCTTCAATATTGTCCATTTTCATAGAAATGGTGGCAATAAAAGCCAGGTAGAACTGTTGACCTCTATGGAGGTCTTAAGGATAAAACCAATTTCATTTTATTGCAGCCTTCCATAGCAAGCTTTCCCGACACTTGTGTATTTTGCTTTATATTGTCATTTAATTCCATCATGTACTTGGTCCCATCACATCAATAAAACTGTCAAGTTATTGAAAGCAGGTATTTCGTTTACTTTACTGGAATCCCTCAAAATACCCAGCTCGCTGCCAGCACATCCTGGGGTTAAACCAGGGGTTGGCCGACTGGTCTCTCTTTGTAAATAATGTTTTATGGGACACAGCTGCATCTATTTATTTACCTATTGTCTGTGGCTGCTTTCATGCTAGAACTGCTGAGTTAGGTACCGTACTTATAACAGAGACCATCCTGTGGCCCACAAAAAGTGAAAATGCTATTTAGTCTTTTACGGAAAATTTTTGCTGAGCCTTTATTGACTTCTTTACTCTTGTTTGGAAATAGCTAAAGACTAGGGCACATTCATACTGTGTTTCCCCGAAAATAAGACCTAGCCGGACCACCAGCTATAATGTGTATAGCTTAAATTAATATAAGACCCTATCTTATTTTACTATAAGACTGGGTCTTATATAAGACCAGGTCTCGTATTAATTTTTGCTCTAAAAGACACGTTAGAGCTGATGGTCTGGCTAGGTCTTATTTTCGGAGAAATAGGGTATATACACAATGAACTTTTACTGCTCTGAGTAAATGAGCTTTTAAAATCTTAAATGATGGTTGTCTGAGCAAATCAATTCTTTTCGATGTTAGGTTTTCTCCCTATGATAGCTTGAAAGAAAAAGCCATTCTTTTTATCCTGATCATTTCTGGATACCAAAGATGTAGCTTCTGATACTTGTCGACCTAACAGATTTTTATAGGCACTGATGTGACATATAATTTAACGCACCACCACACCTTTGATGCTTTTAGTTGTTTTTAATACTGCTTGGCAGTTTTATAAAAACATCATAGTTCTGTTAGTATTAGGGAATGTGGTAATGGGAAGAGTTGCTTTTTCACCATTGGAAGAGCAAATACAGCTTAAGAACAATATACGGATTAAGAACCATGGTTCAAGTCTGGCCAAAGACTAAATGGCCTTGATGTTATGACAGGATATGACAACTCTGGGGCTATGGTGGTACATTCCATTCAAAGGCCACATGGTGAGTTATCTACAGTTTGCAAATTGTGTACTTCTGAGACAACAGTCTTAGAACTCGGGGTGGGGGGGTGGTTTGGGCTGATTTAATATGTTCCAGCTCTTCTTCTGTTCTCCGGAAGTGGCCTAGTCTATTCTATTATACATGGGCCATTTAGAAATCACTCTTTACCCCTTCCCCAACCTGGCACGAGACCAGACCGACACTTATGCAGAGATCCTCTAGCCATAAACCTGATCCCAAGGTATATCCTAGATGCCAAGTAACCTGTGTAGCAAGGCTAGGTGGCCTCTCTACAGACGGTTCCCTAGAATATGCTGATACTCTGGGAAACAAGGATGACACAGAGAGAGGAGGTGGGGGCGTATATGGTGACCGTGTACGTCCAACGCAGGGTTTGGTTTGCTGGTTTATTCTCTGCTTCACCAGGAGAGTTTACATTAGAGCGAAAATACTGAGACATTTAACGAATACCACAGTCAGAACAGCAACTTCTACCTTAACTTGCAAATATCGAGAGCTAGGAGAATGGTCTAACACATTCATTTTCGTAAACATTTGTTGAGAATTGGAGGCTTCTGACATTCTAACACTTCAACATGCCTTCAAGTTGATGGAAAGCAGACCTGTTTACACCAGCCTAGTCATATCTCTGAATCAGATGTGGACACACTACTCGTCTAGAGTAGAGGTTCTCAACTGGGGGTGATGTTGGCCGCCACAGGGCACATTTGGCAAAGTCTAGAGATATTTTTAGTAATCACAGTTGGGGTGGTGTTACCAGCATGTAGTGGGCAGAGGCCAGAAATGCTGCTAAATATCCTCCACATACAGGACAGCACCCACAGCAGTGAGTTATGTGGCCCAAAATGTCAATAGCGTTGAGGCTGAGAGACCTTGGTTTAGATACTGTTTGCACCAAAACTCACTGCAGGAAAAGGAACCAGAATGGGCCATTTGTCATTCTCTTTGGTCCAAACCCTTGATTCAGTCAACTGATGAAAAACTGGCATGATGCTCTTTGTGAGATCAAATGACATTGAAGAGTCAGTTTGTTTGCCTTTTGAGATGCAATCTGATGGGGGAGTATTGGGGGGGAAATGGTCATACTTTCTGCTTGAAATGTAAATTAATCAATAAATATGTAAGTAATGTTACTGTTCACAAGCATTGCACTGAACAGACTGAATGCAAAACTTTATCATTGTCCTAAACCCAAATAGGCGGACACAAAAGTAATATCACAAACAACTCCGATCTCACAAGATACTTTATCCCAAATGGGAAAGGGATTTTTAAAAGGATTCAAATCCATAAGTTTATGAGTAAAACGAAAGCCTTACATCTCTATCCTTTCTATCTCTAGCTTAGATTCTTATCTATGGTAACAACAAAACCAAAAAAATTAGTGTCCCTTAAAATTGAAATGCTCAAAATTTGATTTTATGACAAACATTTAAAATCTGGAAATGTCTAATTATAATCTTGACAAGAAAATTATTGTATTTATAATGTAGACCATCACACGTCTTCTCCATATATACTACCTTATATCAGCTTAACTGACGAGTTTTTTCTATATCAGCTCACATTTATTATTTGACTAGAAGCCAATTCAGACTGAGAAACCCGCAAAACCAGCCACCTTTGTGAAAAGAGATACCCTCCAGTTAGCCCTAGGCTAGTGAAGGAGCCAAGCGCAAGCCCAAGCTGCCAAATCCAATGGGCTTTCTCACCTTCCTAGTTCTGGCTCATTTTCTCCAACTCCAGAATGCAACCTGCATTTGACATCCAGATGACCAGGACTTTTTCAATTCAAATGTGCAGCTTCGCTATAAATAAGATAGCAGAGCTACACAAGCTATAAATAACTAGAAATTATATGCTTTCTGTAGTCTGTTCGTACTAGCACTGCAAAACCCTTTCCTTGCTGTGACTGAACAGTCTCTGTAAGTAGATAAGAAAATATAACTGCTCATATCACACTTCATCCTCCTAGAAGAGAAAGGTGGCAGGATCCCAAACCCACTGCAAGGAGGTGGAGAAAATCACTGGGAAACAGATGATTACAAAAGATTTTCAACATCTGTTTGTAAGAGTTGAGGACGCAAGGATTTTGAAAATAAATTTATTCAAATGACGATGCTCACTTCCATTAACTAATAAAAATGGGAAAACACAATTATTTCACATGTTAAAATGAAATTAGCATGTGGGAAAGACATTTAATTTATTGACGTGTGCTACGTTCATGGGATTTACAAAAAAAAATGTTTTTAATATTCTTCATCCACTTTCCACTATCTTGTATTCTTAAAATGTGCTTCTGAACCTCAAATATAATTTTTCTAATCTAGAAAACAATGTCAGAACCAAATATTTGGCCATTTGGAGTATGGAGCACAGCCACAGGATCATTTAGGTTTCAAAGCTGCCATGTTTGATGGATGAGAACAAGTCACTAAACTCTTTAAGCCTCATTTTTTCATGTGCACAAAGGAAATGAGGAAAACACTCACAAAATGTAGCTGAGAAAAAATAAACAATCCATGAAAATGCCTGGTAAAATGCAACAGACCATGCAGATCAATGCATTATCAATCTTACATTGTAATATTTGGTTTTCTTCATCCTTCTATGTCTACTCCTTGCCAAACTTTCGATGTTCTTAAAAAAAAATGCTTTTTCACGATCATAGGAAATATCTTTAGAGTGGTAGTAAAAACCACATCCTTCAAAAGTTATACATACTTTGAATACATTTGAATTGATGGAGGCCATTAAAAAACTTTCTGGTCTATGATAAAATCTTTTCTAAATTACATTATTCTCCAAATATAACTTATCTTTAAAAAAAAGATAATTGATTTCATCAATTTTGAGACTAGATTTTTTTTTTAGGATAATATAGATACATGTTAATTTTCATTACATTTAAGCTACAACTGAAATCGGTTCGCTTCTTTCAGCAACAACCACAAGCATCAATATACCATCCTTAATTTAACTCTGGATAAATTTATTTCTGGATATAATCCAAATTTTAAACTGAGTAACTGTGTGTTTGACACCATATTTTTAAACTAAGTTAGACTCATGCCAAGTGAAATCATCACAAAGCACAGACATTGTAAGGTAGGCTGATATAACATTTCTTCATAGTAAACTCATTCTCTACATCTTAATGATAAAATCACAAGTTGGGCACCTCTGTCCCACTGGTTGTGCATTCAGGGAGAGGAGGAAGAGATAGTTCTTTCACTTCCTAAAGTGTAACAGCTGTCTTACCACACACACAATTGAAGCCAGTACATATGGATCAGATCCGTAGTTAGTACATTGCATGCATACTGAATATTTTTCAGGGAAGTAAGTCACTTATTAACATGGCCTCTTGTTAAATTGTGCCATCTTGTTAGCTTTAGAAAATAAAACAGTGATACCAAATAAAACACAATAGTAATTCTGTATATATGTCATTTTATAGAATCACGCTAAATAAAAAGGAAACTAGAAATAGAAGCAGCTTAGTCAATGCCCTTGGCCCGACATCTGAAGTTACCTGGCAAAATCAGATATAATTAATTATGAGCAAGGCAATGGAAATAAACATTTTATGAAAAGATAGGTGTTTAAGAAACAGAACCATGCAAAAAAGGTGATGATGCTGGAGTTATAGTCCAGCCATGCAATGTCCTCCTCCCCTCCTCCCCTCCACTCAAGTGCATGATGACATACGTTTAACAGGATCTTGGGGAAGAGGCTCCTGGGTAGTCTTGAGTAAACTTTGGGACACTATGGAAAAAATAAAAGAACATAACTAAAAACAAAAATAGAAACATGGGAATGATGGCTGAAACTCACAGGATTCCACTAACCAAAGAAGAAAACAAAATCACTGAATTAAAAATAAAAACTAAACAGATACCCTAGTTTTGGCTCCGGAAACCAAAGTAAACATATAAACCTAAGCTATAGCTCCACAATAACATCTTAGAATGCTGGATATTTTTGCCTCTGATAGTACACCCAAGTACCCTGTTGAAGGCTTTCTTGCTCCCATCCTTACTCTTTAGTGCCAAGCATCATCAATTCCTTTCTATCCATTCTTCATGGCTTCTCTGTTTGTTTCATCCCTTCACAGGGCAGCCTCCGCCTCTCGGTTCTAGCTAGGTGTTGAGGCTTTACTTTATTTACACTACGTGTCCATCTTTCTGACCTTCAGCCTCTCGTTTGCTTTCTTGATAAATTATTCTATAACCCACCTGCCCTGAAACAAAGTACTGATTGGCTTATCCACTACATCTTTGTTGGGAGCACCTACTTTTTACAAATCTCAGCAAAACGTGTGCATTCCAGGGCACCTTCAGAGGCTCCATCTGACCCGTGGTACCTGCTGCTTGCTCCCAGCCTGACTGAGTCAAGTCAAACTGATCAAAGGAAGAGGGTGTGTGCAGGGGCTGCTGTTGGGTTTTTTTTGGGGAGGGAAAACTTCTATTGAGGCAAATCTATCACTGCTAATAATTCTTAAAAACTCTCTTTCTTATATATAATGTACATATATATTTATACTCCAAAAAATAAATCCACCTCAGGGAAAGCGAGAAAAAAGTTGGAAATAGGCCAGAAAATCTCTGCCAGCAGCTAAACCAGTAAGAATCACTTTAACAAAAGCCCTTTGTTCAAAAGGCCTCTAGGCAGCAGAATCCGCCATTGTGTTCCATGGTACCTGACCTAATTAAATTCTTTGTTTGAAACTGAAGGAGTCTTTTGAGCTAGAAGCTGCAATCGTCCAATCAGAACCAGGAAAGATGCCCGTGGGGTTACCAGCGCTTCCACCTGTTCTCACTTCTCCTGACAGAGTGGAGTCATCTCCTACAGAAAAGACCAGCAGGAACTATTCCATCCGCTTCCACGGAGATAGGGGGCTTCACAAACAGATGGTCTTAACGGTGCAGGTCCTGTTGTTGTTTAGCTTAATCCTGGGATCACACAGGAAAACCATTTAGATCATCTCCAGGAATCCCAGCAGGACATGGGGACTATCACCCTCTCAAGAAAAAGGGAGACAAGGCAGGAGTCTCCCAAAACAAAACAAAACAAAACAACATTTTTGAATTTAATCTTTAATTGATCACGTTGAAGAATTATTTCTTGAATCCTTAAAACTTCCTCCTCGTGAACAAAAACTAAATGAGACAAAATTGGGAACTTAATGGGAAAGGCTGTTAAGAATAAAAGTCCCATATATCTGGTGTATTACTAACTACTTCCTGAGAACTACCCTTTGTGGACAAAGGTTCAAATCCCATTTAAGTCATTGTGACTTCATTTCTTTATCTCCCAGAGTTATGAAAAGCTTCAAGTTCAAGAGAATAGGCTTTGAAAATTATATTCCCCTTGCTTTCTGTCATTGCAGGTTTCTAAGGTTAAGAGTTTTCTTCTCTCTATTTCCAAGAGAAGACATGAAAACTTGGCATTGCAAATGTCCAAGTGTATGCTCAGGGCCACAGGGACATTTCCGCCCTCTGGCATTTGAAGTGCATATGCTCAGTTATGTCACATTCCCTCGTCACCACAATCCAAGTCCCAGGTTGTGAAATAACTTCAAGATACTCATCACAGCGAATATGCTTACCAATGCAACCGAAGCTTCAGCAACCAGGCTTCCAGTGGTAAACCTTATTTGCACATGAAGTGTACACGCACAGACCTGAACACACATGTACACAGACAAACATACGTATACGTTTGCAGAAAACAGCTGAGAGGACAAAACAGAGACTCCAGCTGGGCTTACAGGAAGCACTCAAAAGTCCCTAGAGATGCAAGACATATGCCCCGCAGCTAGTAAAAGAACACATCCATGGCCATGCTTTATTAGAGAGAGACGGAGATGTGTGCTCATGATTGAACATATTGGAGGAGATGCCTGGCGATTAGAGAGGCTGACAGAAATGGGGTTAGTGGTAGCAACAGACCCATCCCCAAGAGCCAGGAAAACCAATCTGTTACAAGGAGCAGTCAGTGGCGAGAAAGACGAAAGGTGGCCGGGCTTGAGGAAGATCCACTTACTGACGCTGCCACACACGGCCATGCAGTACTCCTCTGTGTCAAAGTTGTTCCTGTTGCCGCCACATCCGCCGTAAAAGAAAGGGGCGCACTTCCCTTCCGTCACATCAAAGTACCAGCGGGAGATCATTGCTCGGCATGGCCCCGTCTCGGCTTGTTCAGAGCACACCTCTAATCAGATGAGATGTGGGGAACCACATTTAGCATGAAAAGGTACCGGCTCACCGTTCATGTACACGTTTACTTTGCTAACACCATTAGTCCTCCTAGTGGTAACTTGCGCTGCGTAAATTAGGCAGGGTCTGCCAGACATTTACGGAGGAATTTAATGACCTAGCAGAATTACCTCGGAAACAAGGCAGGGCATTCCTATCTGGTTTAATGAATGTTGCTCTCAGCAGTAATAAAAGGATTCCAGCTAGAGGTGAACAGATCTTTTGCTTTTAGATTAATATTAAATGCCTCAAAGGGTCTGCACATCAAAACATTTCTTCACCATAAAAAATAAACTCTTCTTTTAAAATAACTTCGAATTAACATTAAAGGTCAAAGGATTGTGTCTGGTTAGGATGCAAATAATTGAACCTCTCACAAATATCTCATTATCTTTAATAAATGATTGTCTTGACTTGAAGTATAAAATAATTACACATAGTTTGCATATGATCCAGTTTTCAGAGACAGCCAGTCTCTCCACTGACAGACTATATTTGAAAGTGTATGCAATGTCTGTGAATTGACTTAAAGTTGCTTATCTCTAATTAAAAACAAATTTTATCTGTATATTTATCTGTCCCTTGGACAATAATGTCCCAAACAATGAAACATAGTCAACCAACTCTAATTTGTTAATCCATTACATGTATTGTTTTACATTAAAACACACCTTACCTGTCAAGGTTCTTTGCCACCCACCCCACGATCAGTTTCACAACCCTTGACTGACTCAAGATGTAGTAACCTGTCCCATTCCATTTTACAGTGATTAGAAAAAGAAATCTACCTCGCATGTCTATTCCATTTTTGTTAGAAGTAACACAATTCTCCAACTTGATTTGTGCCCTGCCTAGGCTTACAGAGAGTCTGTTGATGCCATAGCACACACAAACGTCTGGCTTATTGTTAGTTTTACTAACAAGCCAGGGGGAAGCACTCTCCATGAAACCCAGAGCTTCCAAATTAGGAATAATCAACAGACTGACCCCAATCCTCCAAGACAAAAGATCCACAATGTCGATATAAAAGAAAACTACTATTTTACTTCCCTATACACACGACTTACTGCTGTTTCCAACCAAGGCCAAGAGATGATGGCAAACCTAGAAGCTGCTGCCCTCATGATGATGCCAACAGAGTTGGAGGGGCAGTCAGCACTGAGCCCCAGAAGGTGAGTGTGAGACCCTCTGCAGGAGAAATGCCCAGTTTAACAGCTATCTAAGATCATTCTGGCTTTCTTTAGATGGTTTTCAGATGGAAACATTTGGTTCCAGGAGCATCAAGTTCAATGTCACCCATAATTAAAATCATCTCATTCAATACTGTTGCTTTGAAAGTCCTTGCTCTCCAAGCTACAATGTGTTTTTAGTTTGCTTTTTGCAAAGAATCCTCCAGAACGATGAAAATCTGCCAACCAGTTGACACAAGTGTCCCATCCACTAGGCAATTCAATTTATCCCTCCAAATGAAAGAACTAGCATTCTAACTTATATAGAGTAAGTTAGCTTTGGGGGGTCTGATCACCTCTGAGTTACTGACAAGGCAGCTTCTGGGCTGCAGAGCTAAAAACCAAGCCCAGATGTGGAGTATATGACAATCACAACCACCAGCTATCGCCATTCCTAGACCTTGTCTTCTGTAGTAGTAAGTACCCACAGGTTGGCTTTTCCCTCCTTCTCTGTATCTCCTTCACCAATTTGTACACGTTCAGGTAACGCGCGATTTCTTTTCTCTAAGACATGATAACACTTCTCGTTCATCTCTTCCTCAGGCTTACTATTCCAACAAGACTGCAAGACAACGGTGCCTTCTGAGCTTCCACTTGGTGCGCACAATTCATACCACTTAAGGCACCAAATACGTGTGGTCTGACACTTGTCTGCCACAGGCCCCGTAGTATACATCACAGCTCTGCAGGGGCAGAAAACATGACTGGATGATATCTCCCATGTACTAAGTAAAAGTGGTAGAATTCCAGGTGGGTGCAAGTTAAGTAATGGGATGAAAGAATGATGATCAAGGATATAATCCATAACAGAGCTTTGCCCTTGTATATCCCAGTCACAATTTCTTACTCCTGATAAAGGCAAAACCTCCCAGTCCACAACTTAAATGAGGTTACAATATATTGCTGTTTTCTTATACCAAGAGTGGAACGTAATGGCACATTGTTTTTTTAAATTATATATATATATATATTTCTTCTGCCTCAATCTAAATGGCTATGAAACCTTTGTTACTGCTAATTTACAGAGCCCCAATCAACAAGAAAAGCATTCAGGACTCAAAATCCATTTATAAATCAACAAATAGAAAGAACTACATGAGACACACAATTTTTGTTGGAGTCTCCAATAAGAGAAGAGTCTTTATCCATCAATCTGAAAAGGCAAAGAAAAGAGTGATGCACTGTCCATTTGCAGAATGTTTTGTTGGCTCTCCTGACATTATCGGGGATGCTGAACTGACTTAGAATAGCCCCAAATAATTCCATGACTTTGATGTGTGTGGACATGGCAGGGCATAGCGATCAATCCCATGTTACTCACATACAAAAGGATATTTAACCTAATATGGTTACAGCTGGTTTAACAGTATATGATAACGTAATGTCAAATACATAACGTGTTGGGGAGTAGACATACGTGAGTCTAGAAGAACAGGGGTAAGAATGTGTCTCTGTCACTTTGGAACCTGTCAGAGACAATCACTCTATCCAGCTGGTTCTGATCTGCTGCCCCATACCAGAGCCAGCCTGGACAGGCAAGAACGCGTATCTCATTATAATCCCTCCAATTACCAGCATTGCAGATCAACCATCAAACTGGCCCTGCCCATCACTTTCCTTCTCTGACTAGAGGAGTAAAGCGGATTTCAGAGGAGACTCTGAGTGGAATGGATCATTGTTCATCTCTCACTCATAACTATATTCTTACTCAATGGAAGGGCATGTGGTGTTTGACCTCACTGAGGTCAAACTGACCTTTTCTCTAATCTTTCATCATTTCAGAAAAAATATCCATGCAGTTGAAAAGAGAACCTCTGCTTTGTCTGGGAGAGGTTGAGCACTGGGGAAGTCTTACGCTAATGCTTTTATACAGGTATTACTAAGTATTAAGGAGGTGGCTGAGGTCTCTCTGAAGAAAGGAGAAGCAGCACATACATGAGTTGAACAAGTGTTAAGGGGTCAATGTCAGCTTCATAGTTGTGATATTACACTAGAGACAGGGAAAACTGGGTGAGGACTACCCAGGATATCTTTGTTCTAATTCTTTCACCGCATGTGAATCTATAAGCATCTCCAAAAAATGGGGGGGAAAATCACACATTGAAAAACATATAAGAGGAATGCTGGGAGTTCAATTTGCCTTCGATTTCTAACCTTGTCTCTTTCCTCGAATCTCTTATCATTTCAGAGTAATTCCATAAAAGGCCTATAAATCTCAGTTTGAGAAACTTTCCTTTAAATTCCTCCCTAGTAATGGAAAATGACCAGGCAATCTACCTAATCAAGACTCCAATCAAGTAGGAGTGTTTTAAAGCATTGAGTCCTGAAATATATAATTTATAAGCTGCATGACTAGATTCAGAGGAAAAGAAACCTCAAGAAACTTTAAAAGCTTATGTTTACATTATTTTTTTGAATAGAAAAATCTCTTCCTCCTAATCTATGGAAATCTCTAAAAAATTCAGTGAAAAATGTGTCATTTTGAATACTATAACCACTCAGTGGAAAATTGTAATATCATCCATTAAAATGTAGAGCATATAAAATTAGACCTTTTATTACTGCAACCTCACACAGAATTCATGTGAAAATCAAAACTGTATTTTCCTTTTCTCATCTTCATTCTTTTCTCAAAACCTAACATAATAATATATGAAAAACTCACATTTTGAAATCATTTGTTAAACTGGTCTTTTAAATTCCAATTCACCTTTCTTTCTATTCAAAGTAAGTGTTACATGTAATAATGAGGGAGATAATCTGCCTAGAATCATAGAAGCAGAAATATTTCTCAAAGAGAATGTTTAAAGTTAGCCAGAAACATAGGCACAGAATTACATGGACATCTATGAAACGATAACCTTTATTTATTCATATTTAATTCTTAAATGTTTAAGATCACAAATTGGTTTCCTAATATTCATCTAGCTGAATTCTGCTGTCAGGGAAGGAAGGCTTATCTCTTCTTTTATAACAGCTCTATTCACTCTTGAAGACAAAAGACCATTGAATAAACTGAAATCTGAGTGTACACAAAGCAGTCTGAAAGTTTATATTATGAAATAAAAGCTCCGTATGTCTTTCATCTTCGTAAGGGAGATCCTTGCTGAGATTTGTGCTGGTTTCAACACTAAATTCCATTTTCTATAAATCAATATTGTACAAACACAAGATAGCAGCAGAGCTAGAGCTCCCGACATTATATAAGCGATTATGTAATTCACTGTTTGAAAAATAATGCTTCATCACAAAAAAATTAACTCAAAATAGATTTGAAATTGGAGCACTTTTTTTTTGGTGGACTATCAAAGTTAGAATGCTAATTTTACACCTTTTAAAAAAAATCAGCTTAAAGATAGCTGTGAAAGTGTCAACTAGGATGGGGAGAAAATCCCACTTTCAAATGTGCAAGAATTATAATGCCTTCTTAAAAAGCTAAGTAGATAAATAGATCTACTTTTCTTGATTTAAAGATTACATATTTTGCTCTTTTAAAGTAGAGTAGAAAGGGCAAATGAAAGAAGACAAATATTGTTTGACCTCACAGTCAATCAGTTGTTTAATATTAACAGTAAAATAAAATGAAAACAATGAGTGTTCAAATCTATTAAGTATGCTTATCTTTAATATATCACATAAATGTTGACATATGTTCCTAAACATTCACTCCGTTAAAAATGAAAACAAATTACCTCAATGCCATTTATATAACTTTAGTTTTCAGCCTGATTAAGTTATTGCTACGATTCTAAATACGACAATAAGGTGACACTTCATGAGCCTAAGTTATTAGAAGTTAGCTTACATTCCGTTAAGGAATTAAGTAGATAAATTTGTGCTTTATTCCTATGGAAGAAAAATTTAAAAAGTCAATATACTAGATATCTAATTATTTTTTAACAACATATTTTTCACAACCACAGATACATGTACTTTTTATGCAAAAGAGAATTTATAATACGCTTGAAAATATCAGCAAGTAGTCACTGAAAAACATGTCTAATAGAAAATTACTCTGATCATGGCAACAAATGATTAGATATTTATTACCTACTAATCATATTTTACTAAATAGAGGCATGTAAAATTAGGCAAGGAAGCTTCAACTAAAGTCTTATGACAAATCTCATGTCAGCCTCCAATATGAGTTGAAATATATAAACAAATGATGGGAACAGCTGTGCTAGTAATGAAATCACTGACTCAGTATGAAACGGCAGGTGCTAATTTGTTACGGAAATCTCTAGAAGATATCTGCAGTTTACTGAATTGTGTTGATTCTCTAAAACTATCCAATATGTCTCTAATTCCAATTATACCTGACCCTATTCTCACATCCCTCCACGATGAAACATTATTTATAAAATGGCACGTAAAGGAGATGCACTTGTAAAGCATTTAGAGCAGGGGTGTCCAAACTTTTTTCAACGGTTTTCACCAAGGGCCATATGCGGTAAAATACACAAACAGCCGGGCCACTCACTCGAGGTGAAGTACGTATTGCCTCACCTGGTTTATTTAAGTAAACTAAATATATTTTTGGAATTTGCTGCGGGCCAATTAAAAGTGGATGGTGGGCCGCCGTTGGCCCGCGGGCCGCAATTTGGACACCCCTGATTTAGAGTAATCAGTACTCTTATGTTGGTGGTGTTGCCCAGCATTCACAAAAGGGCACCACTATGACTTTTCTTGATACTTTGTTTCCTGTTTGTTATGAGAATAAACTTGTTTTTCTCTAAGCTGTGTGGCTAGTCTAAAGCACAACACAATATTACAAGAAGCGCGAAACACTGAACAAGACAAGATGTCATGTCCTTGGGTGGAAGTACGAGGAAGTAATTTTCCTCATTGACTCTGAGGCGGGGTGTGCTGGGAAACTGGATGTCTCCAGAAAAAACAAAACAACAAAACAACAAACCCCAAACATTCTGATTTATAGTATTTGCTGATTTCCATGGAGTCAATACTTCCACCATTGGTATTTCAAGCTACCAATGGTCGTGGCTCACCAAGTTCCTCAATACTTTAATAGTCAGCTTTTACAGGCTAATGGGAGTCGGCTGGGTATACCACACAAATGAGCGGAAATGGGCACAAGTGAAACTAGCAACAATAAGAGAGGTAGGTAAATTCTAAGAGTTTTCTAATTTGCTTGGTCTTAACAGTTGAACTTTTACAAAATGGCTTGGTGGGTAGACATATCAGGATTCTTTTCCACTTGGTGACACCTGATATTATATTAAGAACACCATAGAGAAGGATGGTTTGCCCTTTCAGTTTCTTATTCCCTGCCTCCACCTCCTACATCTGCACAGAATGGAGGTCACGAAACACTAGGAGACCACTGCTGAAAGTGCCATGCAAGGACCAGTAGGGCCAGCATCACCCAGGGCTCAGGACCCACTCCAGACCTATGGGCTCAGAATCCGTATGTAGCAAGTGCCTTGGGTGACATGCATGGACATTAACGTTTGAGAAGAACTGTGATCAACCATGTTTTATCTGCTGCTGAAATGTCAAAAGGAGATATATGAGATTCAATCACTTTCTTTAGAAGGTGATTTTAAGGACCAGAGGGAAAGGATTAGGAAGAAGCTGCATAGACTTTGGCTTATTAAGAGGAATGTACATATGAGGTCTGACAATTAAGTTCATGAACTTGTCCCCATGTGCTCACATTGGCAGCACTGTACAAACAGCTCAGTAAGGTTTCATAACCTTGGTATATCAGTGCCTCACAGCTGTGTTTGTGTTGACGTGTGGTAGTGTCTTGCTGAGTGGCGTTCATTATTGTTGTTGCGTGTTTTTGTGTGCTGTTGTGAGAATGTCTGAGTTTGAATTAGAGCAACGAACAAACATTACATTTCTTGTTCAACTTGGTAAGAGTGGAAGTGAAATCAGGGACTTGTTAGTCCAAGTTTAGGAGGATAATGCCATGAAGAAAATGGCAGTGTACAAATGGATTAAACGTTTTTCTGAGGGGAGAGAATGTGTCACTGATGAAGAGGGGTCAGGGCAGTCAGTAATGAGCAGAACTGATGAAAATATTGCAAAAATACATTGAATTGTGTGTCAAAATTGTCGGTTAACTGTGAGAAGCATAGCAGACCAAGTAAACATTGATAGAGAAACAGTTAGGAAAATCTTAACTAAAAATCTTGGCATGAGAAAAGTGTGTGCAAAAATGGTCCCAAAGGAGCTCACTGATGAACAAAAGCAAAGGAGAGTCGAAGTTTGCTAAGAACTGTGGGAGAGTTAAGACGATGTTTTGGGCCATGTTATTACTGGTGATAAGACATGGGTGTGCCAATATGACCCTAAAACAAAGTGTCAAAGTGCACAATGGAAATCAGCCAGTTTTTCGCGACCAAAAAAGTTCCACCAGTCCAAATCAAGAGTCAAAACGATGTTGCTAATGCTTTTTGATATCAGAGGGATTATTCATTATGAATTTGTACCAACTGGACAAACAGTTAACCAAGTTTACTATTTGGAAGTACTGAAAAGGCTGCATGAAAAAGTTGGACGAAAATGACCTGAACTTTTCACCAACAATTCACAGCTCTTGCATCATGACAATGCACCAGCTCACATGGCACTGTCTGTAAGGAAGTTTTTAGACAGTAAACAAATAACTGTATTGCAACACCCTCCCTATTCGCCAGATCTGGCCCCCAACGACTTCTTTCTTTACCCAAAGATAAAGGAAATATTGAAAGGAAGACATTTTGATGACATTCAGGACATCAAGGGTAATACGACGACAGCTCTGATGGCCATTCCAGAAAATGAGTTCCAAAATTGCTTTGAAGGGTGGACTAGGCGCTGGCATTGGTGCACAGCTTCGCAAGGGGAGTGCTTCGAAGGTGACTGTAGTGATATTCAGAAATGAGGTATGTAGCACTTTTTCTGGGATGAGTTTGTGAACGTTAATTGTCAGACCTTGTAAGTACATAGTAAAAAGGTATGCCTATAACAGTGACATGCATGTTTCATGAACAGCTCTCTTATTTTCTTATTTGCTAGATTTTTTTCTTTAGGTTTGATCTCTTTTCCCTAATTGCCAACTCTTCATTGTGTACATACATGCAATTGTTGTGTCTGAGACATTTGCATACTTTTTGAACAGCCAACTGATTGGGAAAAGACATGAGAAAGACTAATCTTTAAAAATCCACTTTCTGGCTTTTAATTGATTTGGGCTGAAAATGTTTATTTTTAATAAATGCAGGCATAATTGCATTAAAATGTCTTTAGCATTTTATCTCCACTATTCCATTGATTTTGAGGTGTTTGGTGTACTCTTTGAGGCCAAGTGAAGCATGGCACGGAGACGCTTCTTTCCACTATTCTAACATTAAATTAAAGTACCTTGACACAAATAAAACAATATAGAAATGGAAGAGGAAAAGTAACTAAGCACTCCTAGTCATGGACTATTTCAAGCAAAACGAAGTTGAAAACTAAATTTTCTATGTGACAAGGCAGATCTTTGCAAATATATTAAACCACTGATTCTACACTTCATGGCATACAAATTGCATCTCAATAAATTTTCTACTAAAAAATAGAAAATTATAAATGTATGAACACACACAACTTTTTACATGGCTCTGTTCCTCACTCTCAACTTTTAAATAACTTAAGTATCTGAGTGGGCTTTCTAAATTGGGACCACTAAACTACGAGAAAGAAGCGTCTCCGTGCCATGGTTCACTTGGTCTCTATGAAAGAGTACACACCAAACACCTCAAAATCAATGGCTGCCATGCCATCGGATACTACAAAATAACAGGCTGCCACCTGTTCCATCTAGGCCTGGTGCTGACACTAGTCCTCTCAACATCATTAGAAAGGATGCTGCTTTCCGGTGCAGGAACAGGAGTGGCCCTTAGAACACAGAGGTGAAGTCTTCCTCGAAAGGGGACCCATTATCCTCTTACTGTGTTTCCAAACATACCATGGAGTTTTGAATATGTTTTGGGGCGGAGGACTGCACTGAGGCCTCCAACACAAGAATGTGCGTACATTTTCACGTTTGTAGCAAGTCACGTTCACAGTTTCCCCCCAAAGCTGTGAAATGTTAAATATGAATGATAAGCAAGAATCTTATTAGTGAATTACAGGATACCTTGTGTCACATCCATTACAGACAGGTAACATCAGAGATGTGCGAATTAGACTAAGCTTTGTTTCCTCTATCCTTGAGATCAATGCCAGCCACTGATTTATGAGTCATTCTATTTGGTGCCCCATTAACTGGCAAATCCCTATTCTCCTTTAAAAATCACTCAAATGCCCACTTCTCGGCAATGCCTTAGTGGAAGGCCAAGCACTTCCCTCTGGCGTGCTGCCAGAATTCCTTCCTAGTCAGGTCGGAGAGTCTTGTTTTTCCTTAGGAGTGAGTGTGCAGGTATGGCTGGAAGCAACTTGAGCGCGCCCGCCGTGTCCGTATGCCTGTGTGCCCAGCAACCAGTGCAATGGCCAGTATCTAGGACTGTCTAGTCGGCACTGATGCAAGGTCCAGTAGAAAATCCCATAGTCTTCCTCCCAGATTGATGGTTACCAGAGGGAGAAAACCAATAATTTCATTCTGTGGTGTTTAGACCTAGCCCAAGGCAAGGAACATTTAGATCAGACTTTTAAACGTCATCATCATAAGTGATGCTTAAAGAGTCACCTACCTCAGTGTCTCTGTCCACTTAATAGATGAACTTCCAAGAGGTTCGAATAACCCGTAAGAAATGACACGCACTTTTGAAATGCAGTGGCATTTAATACTATCTTGGTTCACTTTTCAGTGGGACATAAAATTTAACTGCAGATATCCTACTACACAATATACATCCATAAAAAACATTTTGACCCAGAAACAGATTTTAAGCTGGTTTTCACTCTTAATAGGTCTAGGAACTTCACCTCTATTATACCAGTAGGTACAGATATGTCACAGTGATGCTTTTTATAATTAAGATGGCAATCTGTTATCTTTAGCATTCCTAATTGGTAGTAAGCTTTAGTTCTCTGGAGGATCCGAATGACGCCTGTAACCATGACAACCAAAGCACCCTGTTAATTGAGTACTTACCAGTAACTACTGTTTCCCAGTAAATAACTTGATTTAATCTTCACAAAATGCTTAAAACGAGGAAGGTATTGTTAAACCCCATTTTACAGTGGGAAGCGATGAGGCTAAAAGTTTGTTTGATTGATACAAATCTACCCAGTTAGTAAGTTGTAGAGCCAGGATTGAACTGTGGGCAGCCTATTCTTATAAAACGAACTAAAACAGCATGTGTCAGGCACTGTGTCAAGTACCTAACGTGGATCATCTAAAGTAATTTGTGCAATAAACTCGCAACATCCTATTAGCCTCTGTACCATACATATGAAACAAACAGACTTACCACGGTTACTTAACTGGACCAACGCCATACAATTACTAAAAATTCTCTCTTAAATGCTATCTATACTAGTCTGCCTCTAACCATAATAAAGCTACCTTAATGACATTAACTTGGTATGATAGTATCTGAAACATAAAGAACTTCATATTTTCTCCCTAATAGTAGCAGAGGTTTTCTATAGAGGCCCAGATAGTACACGTTTTCAGCTTTGTAGGCCATGTGGTGTCTTCTGCCATTTCCCCACTCTGCCTCTGTAGCAGGAAAGCAGCCATAGATAACACGTAAACAAATGGGGTTTGCTGATTCTGGATGATTATTATTTAAATAAGAATTCTAAAGTTTAGTCAATGCTCAGTGTGAAACATAGTAACATGACTATATGCCTGTAGCAAAGGACTACACATTTATAAGGAAGCACAGGTTAAACTGAAACAGTGTGTATTTATAAACAAAAGGACAAGGAAGATTTTGACATTAGTGTCACAGAAATACCCTGGCCCATCTGGGTCCAAATCCTCACCACTACCAGCTTTGCGGCTTTGGGCAATTTAAACAAAATCTCTCTAGGCCTTAGATGTCTTGGCTTTACGTGGGGAAGTAAGCTTTCTACTACACAACACAGTTACAAGGATTAAAAGATAGAACTACTACCCTAAAGAGCAAAGGAGGTGGTGATTCTGAAAACCCAAGAATTCCAGCCCAATCTGCCACAACACAGTACTAGCTAAACCCCCCCCTGCCCCATTACATCTGCCATAGCAGCAGAGAGCCTAGCCATCAGCAGGGGCATAAGTAACAGTTGCTGAACAAATGAACATAAGCGGAAAAACAGAGTTCCTTACTCTGGATGGACCAAATTGGCTAGATTAAATCAAAGATTATGTCATTTACTACAATACTCATGTATAATTAATTTAGACCACATGGTTGGGTCAGAAATTATCCTGCTGTCTGGGGTTTATGAAGAGTATTCACTACCCAAAACACAGAAAATTAGGAGCAAGGGTCTAAATATACTATTGTATTCAAATTAGTATTGGCTTATCCCATTGGATCCATATCCAAGTTTTTCTTAACAACCCAACACAATGAACCTTGAAGCCAGATGGCTGCTTCAGTGAGCTCACTTTCAAACAATACCTTTCTCTACAGGAATCAGTAACACCGTTAAAACTGACTCCTTCCACTTTGGTGTCACTGATGCTAATACAAAATGGCTGGAAATTTTATGACCCGACTGAAATATCCTACATTTTTCTTCCCTCTGCTGATGGCTCTTAAATTTCAGAAAAGTATTGCATTTTCTCTTATGAAGCACATTAAAGCATCGTATTAGTAGCAATATATTGGTAATGAAAAAACAATTTTCTTATTAAGTATGGTTGAAAATCACATTTTCTCTCGGGCACTGAAACATTAACATTGAAAACTAGATTATAAGTCTTTTTTCATTATCTCTTCCTCAGAAGTCACTTCTGATTTTTATTTTCAGTGCAGGGGCTGGCTACTTGAAATTAGAGTTTTACAAAGTTAGCATTGCCTTTGCTCTTCATCAGGAAAGGCCCATAACTCACCTTCTATACCAAAGAAGGAAGGAAAAGGGGCTTCGTGGAGGGAAAGGGCTCTATATAGCTGGTCCCTTTAATGGTGGCATCTAATTCGTCTACTTCTATATTAGAACTAGCTGGGAATACGGAACGCTCTCTGATATGTTATGGTAACATGTTTCCCTTCTTAGGCCGCTTTTCCCAGAAAGACTTGCCTCAGTTGTAGCTTTTGCCCATTTCAGGAGTCTTAGATGAGAGTGGATGAATTTCCACTAAAAGCTCTTCTATTTCTGGCATTAACATGTGGGACCTCTAAATGGCTGCCAGGTATGTATTTTTAGAAAGTCACTTTCATCCTCTTCTTGCCATCAACATCATTAATTTGTTATCTTTTAAGGCTATTTCTTTTCATATCTCTAGCCTGGAGATTTTTATAATAATGAAATTCTCTTTTAAGGGCCTTTGTCTTTCTATAGAATATACTGTCACATATATATGTCCTTCAAGTTCTATCTTACTGTCTAATAATGGTACATTTACAGAAAACTGAAGCAAAAAGAACTGGACGTAATTTAGAACATAAGACCTTACTAGCGCCAAGAGAATTCTGTCTTGGTCTGAACTATGGGCTTAAGTTTATATGGCATCCTCTTATTGAAATACATGAGTTGCCTCACTTTCTGTTCACCCACACCCCCCTCAATAACAGTAACGTCAAAGCAAAAGCTCTTCATTGTTTCTACCAGAAAAATCTCAACACATAGTAGGTCTTGAATTCATCACCCTGAGTCAACGTCCATACTTGCCAGCCTGGCTTAAAGGTCTCCACATTTGAGTCCCAACCTAATTTCTTGTAACTACTCTGCAAGATGTCTGCTTACTTTATATTGGACTGATGCTGTGTCTCAAGCATGCTGCATGCCATGTATATTCTGGTAGCATCATACTGGTTTTGCTATTCCTACAGACTCTAAAATACCCTATCACAAAATCCAGTGATAGACATGACACAGCCCTTCCAGCTCTACTTCAAATGCCTTCTCCAATCAATCTCTTACTCTTTGAAGTAGGCTATGGGCCCATTGTTCTTACTATGCAGATGACTTTGTATTTCTTTGACTTCTCTTTCCTTCTAGATTTTCACATCCATGAGGATCAGCCATCCTGTGTGTTCTCATCATACAATCCACTGAGCCTAGCAAATGGCTTAAACCAACATTAAAAGCTAATGTTGAAAAGTGGACACTGATCATTGTGTAAACAGCTGTCTTGATGGAAATCACAAGAATGTCAACCCCACTGCAAATTATTAGCTGTTGTAATTTGCATTCACATGCCTTTTAGATTTCAAAAGGAAAAGCTCTGAAAAATGTCTTTCCCTGCTAGGAAAATTGAAGCTAACAAGTTCATTTGGCCACATCTGTCACAGATGGCCCTATAAGGCATATGAAAAATGCCCTGGGAAAGGATTCCATAGGTATTTAAAAACAATGCCTCAAAGTGTGCATTTACTTACATGTATATCTACTTACACAAGCACTTATGTGCTAAATTGAATAAGAAGTTATTAAGTAGGGAATGATAAACCATCCATCATGTACTGTATCTTTTTTTTTTTAAGACTATGTGATACAATGGATTTTAAGTGAATTCTGAGCATTCAATTCAGAATAATCTCAGTTTTAAAAGTTAAAGAAATGCAGAACCTCAGAAACACTATGTTAAGTGAAAGAAGACAGACACCAAAACACCATATATGACCTCACTTATATTAAATGTCTAGAAAAGGCAAATCTGTAGTGACATAAAGTAGGTAGTTGTTGCTTGGGGCTGGTGGTGAGAACAAGGATTAACGGTCACTGGTGTGTGTTATTGGGATGATGAAAATGTTCTAGGACTGACTGGATGATGGTGATGGCTGCACACTTTGGTAAATTTATTAAAGCCACTGAATCACACGCTTATACACTTAAAATGAGTGAACTTTATATGTAAATTGTACATCAATAAAGTTATAAAAATGCAATGAAGAGAAGATACCACAGTGATCATTAGGAATCTCGAGGCAGAGAAAGCATCCCATTTTAAGCTCCAGTTTAACAACAGAGCTGCAATAATTTTACTGTAATAAAAGTGAAAGAAAGACTTACATTGTTATAACATTTGTGGGTAGACTTTAAAAGTATTTGTAGTACACTGAAATTCACCAAGTGCCTCCATATTCATTCAATCTAATCCTAGGACTATCTTTTTTTTTTTTCCCCTGTAAAACATATAAATACCCTTAGAGAAAATCAACCCATGAATTCACTAGTTGTTACGATAACACTTGGTTGTAAAGTGTAAACTCAAATGCTTGCCTTTGTTTCATTGAGAAAAAAGGGAAGTCTTTTACTTCATTCAGTTCACAACATTCCCATGAGGAGCATTAATTAAACAGAAAAAGAAAGTTTAAGGTATTAACACTACATCTACATCTCGAAGAAAGCACTGTCCCTTCCCCGATAAAATAAAGGCAATACAAATCAACCAAGTGAAATCTTACAGCAAAAAAATAATGTGATACTCACCAAATATCCTTCTTCTTTAATGAAATCTAATTGCAACTACTTCCTCAACTAAGATTTAACTGAACTTTCTCTAAGGCACGATACTAACTAAAATCCAGTCCTTGCCCTCCAGGAACTCATAGCGTATGTGGTGGAAGAGGCAACAGGCGATGGAGTATAAGACATCCCCACCGCCAGGGGAATGAATACCCAGGTCACCTACCTAATCCAGCCTTTGTCAAAGGACACGACACCTGGTTTGGTGGCGCGTAGCAGAACAAGTTGGCATTTGCTAAGCAGCCCGCACAAGGTACAGAACGGGACTTCACATCGTGTGAAATGAATTGTTGGACTGCTTGTTAACCAAAGGATTCAACAAGCATTAAGAATTGTTTTGAATTTTATTTTTGGTTGGGAAGGCAGTGGTGGAAGGTTAGATAGAAACTTCAAACTCTGCTGTTTTCGTTTTCCCTGAGAAAGACTATCCCAGCCCACAATGGGTTACCTCGGACCACCTCTTCCACAGATTCTGTGGTGGTGGTGGTGGTGGTGGCAATGCTGGTGGTTCGCTCCGTGGCCTCTTCATAGGGTTCCTCAGCCTCTTCCTCCACCTCCTCACCGTCCTCGTCGTCCTCATCATCCTCAGCTTCTTCTTCTTCCCCGTCAGTCACTTCCTCCTCCTCCGCTACCTCCACGACTTTGTCTTCACTGGAGCAGGAAAGAGAAGTAACAGTAACAGTCATTTCAACCAGTTTCAGGAAAGGAGAAAAAAGCAACGATAAGGAATTTTGGAAATCTGAATGGGAACGTGGCACTGAATTGAACACACACCCAAGGCGTGAAAAGCCAGTGGGTTACAGTATGATCCCAGCTCAGTCGGTCCGCAACTTTCTACCTTTGTGCACAGCTCTTCTTAGTTTATGCAGTTGCAAACAGAGGATACCATGATTCCAACTATATAGCATTCTGGAAAAAGTCGAAATTATGCAAATCGTAAAAAGTTCAGTGGTTGCTAGGGGTTCAGGGTGAGAAGAGACAGATGAAGAGGCAAAGCTCAGGGGATTTTTTTAGGGCAGTAAAGTTACTCTGTAAAATACTGTAACCGTGGATACACAACACCATACATTTGTCAAAACCAATAGAACATACAAAAAAGAGAACTCTAACATAAACTACAAACTTTAGTTAATGTATCAATTGGGTCAAATGTACCATACTAGTGCAAAATGTTAACAGAGGAAATGGAGGGTGGGGGCCATGAAAGACGGGGTAGTGGGGAGCTCTCTGTACTTCTTGCTCAAATTGTCTATAAACCTAAAACTTCTGTAAAAAGTAAAGTTTATTAAATAGGGGGCATGGGGGACAACAATACAAGTTGGAGCTTACTGTATTATAGGGATGACTTCTCATAATGTACGTGAAAATACCATGAAGCATCTGCATAGTAAATACTCAAGAAGAGTAGGTGGAAATTGGTTCAGATGTTGCTATTGAAAGTTTAAACTGGAAACGGAGGGGGAAGAAGAAACTGGCTTCAATAAATCTGTAGTACCCAGTGGTCAGTCATGCCTACTAAAACGATAGTTCTGTAGGTCTTACCAGTTGTGTAAGTTTTGCAGAATATCAGGTATTTCAGTGGTTCTTAAATTTCACAGTATCAGAATCACCTGGAAAGCTTATTAAAACAGTGATCACTCTGCACCAGGCCCAGAGTTTCTGACTCAGTGGGTCTGGGATGGGACCTGAGGATTTGCATTTCTAACAAGGTCCCAAACAATGCTGATGCTGGTGGTCAGGGAACAATATTCAGATAACCAGGGCAATACTATGCAATGCTGAGACTACTGGTAACAGATAGCCAGTAAGTCACAGTGTAACTGGAGAGGGGATCAGAAAAAGTGACGCATGGTGGTAAAAAATTGGCAAATTTGGATGGCAAAAAAAGGGCATGTCTGGAACAACATTAGAACGTTCTAGTAAAATATCCTTTATGGCAATCATGTACCTGCTAGAGCAGACGTCGTCAAGGGCATTTGAAAAATGATAAATGAAAACTGGAAAAGTGTTAAGTCATGAAAGTATATCCCATTCCACCTGGCCAGACAGGAGATATAGATGATCCTTACTTGATTGGATGACAAAACCAAGACAGGAAAAAGAGCTAGATGTGGAAGAAGATTTCAACATATCAGGAGTATCTGCCAGGGTCTTTATTTGACAAGGAGCACCATAGCAACAGGACTGAGGGCAGTGGTTTGACATTTACGCTTCCCCTGAAAAAAGAGACAGCACAGGAGTATTCCTCCCCGATGCTGCTTCTTGCCTACAAGAGGCTTATTGAGGAAGAAGGCAGAGGAACCTGGAGAGTTTGTGTCAGACACAACCTCCATGGAATGCTAGTGTGAGTTAGGCAGGGTCTAGGAAATCGGATTTTTAACATATGAGAGAAACAGAACAGATTTCCATCATCTAGGAAGACAGAAAAGACGACGGAAAAAAGCTTTCAAAAACTGGCCGTCCCACAGAACAGCCACAACTAACTTTGCTGAGGACGAAAAAGGGAAAGATATTTGGCGAGGTGCATACAGCACAAGACAGAATTTCCTTATTAACTCAGAACTGAAAGAACTTGAATATATGAAAGATCCATAAATATATGAAAGATAAGTATGACCCCCAGTGGGAAGCCTTCTGATTCCGATTCAATATGATACAAGGGCTAATGAGTGAAAACACACAAAGAGGGTGAAGCATGTGGCTCAAGAAAAGACAAAGGAGAAATGTATTAAACAAAAACACTGACAATAATTAATTATTAGTGCGTCAATAAATGAAGAGTTAATACAGAAAACCTTATTTGGTTATTTTAACATTTTCTACACCACAGAAATCTGTTCTCTTTCCCTACTACGTTTGAAAGCTAATTTCCACAAGAAGTAGGTAAGAAGAAGAGGAAGGAAAAAACGTTGGTATTGATAATCAGATGGTATAGCCTTCATCTGCTCAGAGACAAATGGGGTGCAATCATTGATTTCTTGATTGCCCGAATTCTTGCACCAAAATCTACCACCTGAGTCAACATCTCAACAGAAGCCTAAACTTAACAGGTGCTCTGATGCCCCAAATTTTGCCCAGTTTGCTTCTGTCTCATTTTTCTATAGCGTCTCAATGTCATACCACTTGTGAAAAGAATAAAGATGACTCAATGCATGTCATCAGCCAATTTACTGTGTGCAAGCTCTCTTCTGTAGTCAATAAAATCATAGGTACCGATGCTATTTAGTTCTCCAAGTTAAGCGGAAAATTCAGATAAAACCAGGGAGAAAAATCAAATCAAACCAGTATTCTCCTGAAACCATGAATGTGCATGCTGTCACGAGGCATGTACGGAGTGACAGGATCCAAGTACGTGATTCAGGGTTCAGACAGCACTGTGCTTCCAGGGGGGGCAGTGCAAACACGACCCTGGGCACCCCCAGGAACTTCCCTACACCTCCTCTGTTATGACTAGAATGTTGCACTTACAGCTCCAAACAGAAAACGTGCCTCCAATAACAGCTGTGTTTAAAATGATCTGCATTCTGGTATGCGTCTAGCCACGAACAAGAGCGAAATAGTTTTATGCCCGTCATCCATCACTACATCTGCCTGAGCAATTTACTGGCATAATAACAAGGAACAGAGACACATAATAGTTCAGCTGGAGGAGGAATTAAATTACTAGGCCTAAGAGAACTCGGGTCCTGATTACCATAGCTTTGATTTCTAGAATTAAATTTAAATGTCCATGAATCCAATTATTTATGTGAACACTATTAAAACAGTAGCACACAGTTATGTTTTAATGATGTTGCCTCTTCCTAAAGAATGCCAAACATGCCAACATTACAACTTCCAATATCAGTTTTCATAAACAGCAGGAAAGACAAAAAGGGGGAAAATTACTTTTCCACCTCTGCTTCAGTTGCTGGCAAGTTTTGTTCTGTGATGTGACTAAGGCGACCAGGTTTTGCAAAGCGGATCACAGGGCAAGAAGACGCAAAAAGGGGCCAGTTTAGGGAAATGTCATAAAGCATCATAAAGCGATTTCCTTATAAAAATAAACAATCAAACAAGTCACAACAAAATAATACCTTGGGAACACGGTAAAATATTCATGTCACATTCACACATTTTAGCGTCTGTCAATTTATGGTAGATGGACTTTACAGCTTTTAAATTCCACTCATGAGAAACACTTCTAAAGAATGAGGGTAGTATCTGAAAATGCTGAGCATCTCAGAAGTATGTGAATTTAATAAGGAGGTTAAAGGGTCAATGGGACATTACTATGAGGAAATAAATCACTGCTGATAAAATTTTGTGTCAGCATGCAAGACTTTAGGAGGTGAAGGATATACTAGATCATGAAGGTGATTCTCCTTGTATTTCTAAATAAAATCTGACCTTGATAGAATTCCCTTGCATTTGCCTTCCCTGACATTCTCTTTAGACAGTGAGAAATTTTGATTCACATACCGGTGTTAACTGCTTTTTGTTTTAAGTCATGCAAAACAATTCACCATTTGCATTCTCTAAACAAGCTGTCTCCTTCCAAAGTCTCTCTTAAGACTGATGTTTTTCTTACCCTTTGTAGGACAAAGGAGAGGAAATGGCAGAGAGAAAGCTGATTCCCATGGTTTATGTGAATTGGACAATCAGGAGACCTGAACTACTGCAGTGATGAGGGGAGAGTGAAAACAGAACAGCTGTGAGTTCCCAAAATGCAACCACCAACCAGGGGAAACCAGAGGGGCAAGTGTCAGCAAGAAGATGCTCAGACACTTATGTGCTGGTCTAGAAAGGGGAAGAAAGAGTCACCCAGGGTTGGGAATAGAAAGAGAAAATGAAAGAAAATTAAAAAAAAAAAAAAAAAAGGAAAGAAAGGCAGACAGTTCTTCTCCTTTCGGTCCCAGCTCTTACAGTTGCCAGTTTAACACGGAGGGTACAACGGCTGGGTAAGACAGTGTGTCCCAGAGGAAAGCAATGTTTGGAATTATTGCTGTTAAATGAAGAAACTAGAAATTGCCAGAAAAATGAGAGAAAATATAAAAGAAGCTTATTCGCTGTGATTCCAAGTAAACGTTTCAAGATGAGGAGAGCTAAGGAAAACAAAACAAAACAAAACAGAACCCACCATCTGATTCTATTTATATCACCTATGAAAATGCATTCCTCAGCACTGACAAAACTCAGGGGTGTTCCACTGTGGCAAGTGGGGAAGGTTAGTGACGGAGGGAAAGGGTAGGGCAGTCTGGGGGCTGGCAAGGCTGTGTTTCAGCCTGATTGTCAGCTATCTGGCTGTGTTCCATTTTGAAAATTCATCCAGCTGTATACCTGTGTAGGGGTTCAGAACGAGTCACCCCAAGATGCGTCTCTGTGGTATGTGGACTGTTTTGAGCTAAAGGCAACTGAGACCCTGCAGCTCAAGGGAAACATCTGCTCCCTTTTCCTCCACCCATCATGGTAAGAGCACCAAAAATGACTTTTTACATATCCCTAGGGCAGGGCAAAGTTCTAATTAGTGAATATCTGTTCTTCTTATTGTCCTGCGATGACCTCCCCCACCTCTGAAGCCCCAAGGTGACATTAAACTCAGAATGTCATATATACCCATTTTCCTTTTCTGTCATGAATGTGGAGCCTCTGACTCTCTCAAGTATTATATGTGGGGTTTACATGCCTACCTATGTTAGATTTAGTTATTTTCTCTTGCTAATCTGTCTCGTCTATATGATCATTAGATCAGCAGAAAGAACCTTGAGGGGAGAGCAAAGTTTCTTCCTCCCCCACACCTGTGAAATGTACATTTCTGTTCAGGTACCTTACAGTTCAGTAAAAAGGACTGAAAGGGAGAGTAGACTGCTGGTGTAATGAATGTCTCACTTCTCTGAAACATGCTAACGGACGCTCGAGAGTAAGACCTCTTTTAGTTGATAAAATTGTATTTTCAGAGCCGCCAAATCTGAAAAAAATATACCTCCTCTCCAAACTCTCCATTCCATAAGGACACAGAAATGAGGGGCTTGAGGGAAAAAAATGATTATGAGGTGTGTCTGTGTGTGTACTGATATTTTAATTTACAGCTCTTTCAGTCATGGCCTCACTAATTACGGTTAGTTAAGTAACCGATTTTCTAAATTAATTCAATCATTAATTCAGATATTCTGTAAATGAATTTTATGCTCAATCATGACATGTTTTGATGATTACTAAAAAAGAAGTTACCTACCTTTAATGTTGTAGTATTAGAATCTGTTAACTATAGGTAAAACTGATCCTCATAGATTTCTCTTTTGCAGTCTACTGAGTTTCAGTATAGTTGTTTTGACAATTCTTAGGTAGTGGGTATTATTATTATCATCATCTAAATGTAAATTTTAAACTTTATTATAGAGAAATCATAGATCCTAAAACATTTATGTGAGGATTCTAACTTGAGGGAATAGTGCCTCTCAGGTCCCTTCCAACTCTGAAATTCGTAGAGGTGCTAGATTCCAGAATTTTGGACTTGTACTTGCATTCTGAGCTTGGCCATGACAGTTACATTGCCTGCCTACCTCCCAGAAAGGCTGTCTCTCCACTGAGCAAAAACTGCTCAGTTTGCAGTAAAATACAAGGCAGAGTGTCTTACTTAATGGTTGAACTACAAGAATGACAGGGTCCACAGGTACCAGTACCTTTATTCCCCACAATCACTCTTTCTTGGTCATGTTTCATTGGCCTTCATTTAACTTGTGTATCCAGGAATGGGAACAGTCTTTAATAGCAGCCAATATCGGCTCATCTGTGGCCCAGGCTAGCAAGGGCAGGCTGGGTCAAAACATGGATTTTGGAGCCTCCATGCCCACCACCTTTGGTAGTCGGTATTAATTTTTCAGTTAAAGGATCTCTAAGAATTTGACTAACTTTCTCTCCTGACAGATATCCTATAGCAGAAATTGTCCATAAGCTACCCCAAAGCCATTCCCAACTCCCATCCCTTCCTTGACCAGAGAAAGAAAGACCTATTCTGTGTCGTGACTCCCTTGCAGCTAGTGAAGGTCATATGAATGACACATTTCCAATAATCAGAAGTCCAGAGGACACCTGCTTGTTATTCCAGGGGGGTCTTCTAAGGAATATGTTTATGGATGAGAAGGTTTATATTCAGTGGTCAGAGAACTTTAGTTCATTTTACTTTCTTGCTACCTGGAAGGGCAATAGCCATCTCTCAATATTGAGATTATAAACATTAAACAGCAGAAGCTGATAAGGATGGCAGGGTGAGCTGGCATCTTTGCATCACTACACCATCCTAGGGATCCCTACCACCAATGGTGGATGTTCTATCATTTGTAGCTAAAGGCATTCCTTGCAGACAGTTTACAAACCAAACTGGGGCCTGGGTTACAGGCTCCTACTTTAGAATGATAAGGACAAAACTGAGACAGTGAAAATTCATGACTCAGGCAAGTAAGGGTGAGCTATAGATCACAATCTTAATCTGAAATTAAGATGTATCATAATTCTTATACATTTAATCAATGCCTATTCTGGGGAAAAAATCTACACTAATTACTGTATGAGTAACAGACATACGGTATACTAAATGCTTTAGAAAATCAAAGGAGAAAGTGATTCTGGCGAGCTAGAGGTGTCTGAGCTGGAAAGATGTGAAACGTGGGTGTGAGGATGAGGCAGAGATACCCATCTGATACAAAATCAGGAATAAAAAGTACATAAGCTTGACTCCACCAAAATTTCACACAGGCACTGAGTTTTAACAGTGAGGTAGGCTAAATTGCAGAGGCCAGGTATTCAGATATTTTTTCTTTAGTCAATGGACAGTTATATATTTGAGTTGAAAGGGGTATACAACAATGGATAATGAGCAAAACATGGTAATGCATGAATTCCTTCCTCTATCAAACCATTCTATTAAGTGCTTCTCTATACCATATACTAGTCAGTCAATTAACAATATTGACTGTGCTTTAATTAAGAGTCAGGTGCAACAGTAGGCACTAGGGTAGACAAGTGAGCATGACAAAGTGTCTGATCTTTTTGAACATATATTTTAGTGGGGAAGGCACAAAAAGAGCAAATATGAAAGAAAATAGATGTGTGTGGGGGACAGAGGTAGCATTTCAAATAGGGTGGTCAGGGAAGGCCACTTAGAAGGGGTCATGGGAACTGAGACATGAAATCCTGCAAGTCTGGGTGGGTGGATGGTTAAAGCAGGAGTACGAGCAAGTGCAAAGGCCCTGGCATACGGACAAGACAAGCTTAGCACGGCCACGACAAAGAGCCAGTAAGCTTAGGAGGGAGCGAATAAGGGGGACAAGTTAAGGTGGCGGAGGCAGGCAGGGCGTACACATTTACATAATGTGCCACAGGAATCACTCCATCAGATTCAAGGTGTAAATTGTTAGGTGTGGTTGTGGTTGCTGAATGGAGAGTGGACCCTAGGGAGAGAAGAGTGGAAGCTGGGAAGCTTGTTAGGGACATTGTGACAGGGGCTAGAGACACAGTAGGGAGTGAGGGTAGTTCAGGAGGCTAACAGCCAAAAAGGCAGCGACATCATCACCCACATACATGTAAAATTACAACCATGATAACAATTATCAATTGCTAGAAGATACGAATGAGATCTGACCAGATCTGGGGTATACAGTGAGGCATCTACGAGGAAGTAAGGGATGACCGTGATGTAACCTTAAAGAGGCCCTTAAAGGTAATGAAGTCTGGGAGCTGAAGACAGCTGTGCACCAAGCTGAGCAGGGAGAACATGTGCAAAGGTCCTGTGGCAGGAGGGAGGAAAACCCAAGCATCTGAAATGGATTCAGCTGATAAGAACACAAAGAGTGCTCAACGAAGGTTAAATGAGCAATGGCATGGACAAGGCATGGCAAGCTATGGCCTCTGATTTGTTTTTGTAAATCCTGTGACCTAAGGGTGGCTTTTATATTTTTAAAAAATTGTATAAAGAAAAGATTTAACAGAAATGGCATGTGGCCCACAGAGCCTAAAGTGTGTACTATCTGGTCCTTTACAGAAAATTCACTGACCCCTGGCAAAGAGGGTGGACTATGGGGTAGGGTAGTTATGGGAAGAGTGTGAGACTGTGCTTTGTTCTGATTTGAAACAAAAAAAGATATAATAAAACCAAGTGAAAGGCCTCTAGGCTGCCCAAATTCTCAAATTCTAGAGCAGAAACAACAGTGATCCCTGCCTCTTGCCTCCTTCAGAGCCAGTAGAATGCAGGGTCCGAGGAGGCAGGGGTTCCTACAACATGGTGGAGCGGTTAGAAGTATGAACTCTGGGGCCACACTGCCTAGACTTGAATCCTGGTTCTTTGACCTTGAGCAAGTTACTTAACTTCTCTGTGCCTCCTTAGCCTCATCAGTGAAATGGCAAACTCATAAGAGCACCTTCTTTTACAGGGGTGTGATGAGGGAGAAAAGGGTTTATATTTGTAATGCACTTAGAACAGGACCTGACCCACAATAAGTACCATGTAAGAGAGAAAACAAAGGCCACACACATGGTACTTGGTACAACACCTGAAAGAATATGCTCAAAAAGCATGTTAAATGAATGGCATCATGACGATATACTACTGAAATACTCCTCCAGAACACTCCAAATTGATGTATTCTATGACAATTACATACAGTTTGGTTTTCTTCTTTATTAGAAAACATGAAAGATTTAGATGTTAGGTAGCCCTAGGAAAGATCTTAAGAAAGAGAATACAGAATTCCTTCATCTCTAAAGTAAAAACAAACCGAAAAAAACAGAACGGTATCATAGATTATATTTTCAGAATCCTTGTATCACAGGGCACAATATGTTAACAGAATATTAACAGATATTAACAGAACACTACAGAATCCAGTATTAATTTCATCTGTGCATTGGTTGCTAAGATTCTTGCCCATTCCAAGAATCAAATTAATTGTATTCGCTAAAAGGTGCTAGGCATGAAAGAAAACTTAGAGAAGATGATAAAACTGACAGTTTAGTATAAAATCAACTTCTCTTCACAACAACTTGTAAACAAACTCTGCTCTGTTTAATTGAGTGAACTTCTAAAGTATAGGACTGACATAAAAAAAGGTAAGAGAAACATCACCAAGCTTTTGTGTAAACCTGTAGTACGTGGACAGAACATCTGAAAAATAATTTCTCTTTTCTCCACGATGTGAGTACATGCTTATAGGTAGAAGAATATTCCGACAAATAGAGAAAAACATTGGAAATATAAATAATATCTCAAGACATGAGACAAATCAAAGCATGGGTCAGCTTATAGGAAAACTGGCACAACTTCAGCACATCGGTATTGGGATATAAAAAGGTCTGTTCTGAATCTTAAGCATTAAGGATGATACATAGAGTCCGGTGGGAAAAAACAAGCCATGAAGGTCATTTCTGGAGCTCAGGGAACATCTGACTATGAATCCAGTATCTGCTACTGAAAAAATTATTGTTAATTTTATGGGTGAGATGGTGTCACTTGAGCTCTGCAGAAAAACGTCCTTAGGTGTTAGAGATAGAAACTAAAGTACTTAGTATACTTTCTTTCTAAACTTTACTTTAAATCATAAGAAGTTTATTGAAAGGGGGAAAATGATATTCTGGCAAGACTTAAGAAATACTGTGTGTGGAGTATAATTATACTTATAGTAAAAAGTTAAATTGCTTTTTTTAAAGACTATCTTGGAGGCAAGAAAAGCCATATATAATCCAAAGCAGGTTCTTTTCCTGACAGCTTTATGGACCATCTAGGATTAAGGAGAAACACCCAAATAAAAAGTTTCAGAGTCACTTTAAACTCTTGATACGTGACACAAAATCTTCCTTCATCAGATGCTATGTCAGAAAACTATGAAAGAGCGAATTCCTCATATCTAAAGATGTGACTGTTGCTACTGTGTTTTCCCGAAAATAAGACCTAGCTGGACCATCAGCTCTAATGCGTCTTTTGGAGCATAAATTAATATAAGACTTATAGTAAAATAAGACCGGGTCTTATATAATATAATGTAATGTAATATAATACTGGTTATAATATAACATAATATCGGGTCTTATATTAATTTTTGCTCCAAAAGACACATTAGAACTGATGACCTGGCTAAGTCTTATTTTCGGGGAAACACGTAAGTATCAGTGATCTGTATACATGTTGGAGGGAGAGTTGAAAATATATGATTTTTAGCCACTTAACATATTTGAATGTGTTCTGGGTTTCAGAGAGTGTTCTACACACTAAAGTTCTTGCTGGGGATAAAACAAAAAATTCCCTGCCCTCTTGGTACTTATATTCTATTAGAGGGAAGCGGCAGAGATAATAAGAAACCAAACCAAAGACATTATACTATCACATTACGTGCGACAAATGCCATGGAGAAAATGAATGCAGGAAAGCTAGATAAGGTAAGATAAGTTACGCTGGAGGGGGCAGTTGGAGGACTGTTATAATTTTTAAAGAGAGTGTAAGATAAGATGTCCTGAAAAGGGAAATTTCAGCAAAAGCTTTGTGCCTAACATCTTTCCCAATGTGTCTGTACACATGGTGGCACCTTACGGAAACTGTAGAGATACCTGGTCTCAGGTAGTGCCCCGTTCGCAGAAGAAATAAATACAAATGCCCCCATCCTCAGGTGGTTCCAAGTATCATTTATCCTTAAAGGAAAACAAGCCACAGGCTCCCTTGCCTGTTTATTCTGAGAGCTTGAAATAAGTATTTTTCAATTGCATGGTAAAGGTTAAGACATAAGCAGGGAAGAACAAACGTGGCCTGCTACTATCACAAACGGTCTTGGGTTAGCCACAATATTTTGGGAAAGCATGTTTGGAGAGGAGAGGTGAAACTTTCAGTTCATTTTTCTTCAGTGAGTTAAACGTTTCCCTCTTCCAATATGTCTACTTCCTTGCCTTGGTAAGTATATTTTTATAAAAGTATCGGTAGTTGACTCCTGAGAAATCTGTAGAGTCAAATATCGTGTACGGACACTCCTTGTACAATATGACAAATGTAGAAGGTACAGGTCAAGGAAATAAGAATGAAGTACATGATTTTTTAGGCCAAACTGCTGGTAACAGGTGTTGCTGTAAATTCTTTTCCTTTTCTCAAGATAAAAATGACACTGCGATATACTGCAGTTAACTGGATATTCTAGCTTTCTGGGTCCTAGAGAGGGAGCTATGGTGTGGTATTTAAAGGCACATTTTCAGAAGACACCTATCAACTCTGATGTGACTGGGCAAGTGACTTCCTCTGTTGTGACTTAGTTTCTTCATCTTTAAAATGGGATGATAACATTACCTACCTCAGCAGAGGCGCTGTCAATGTGTGTCAAGCACAAGGTAAGAGCTAAAGACTGTTACTTATTTGCTATTAGACGATGGCTTAATTTATAACATAAATGTTTTCTTTTTCCTTTTTAATGTCATTAGGTTTTGAAAATTGTATAAGTATCATTTGCTTTTCATATACAATGTTTTCCTTGGAGTTTATTATTTCAGAAAAACAATCTACGAAGAACTACTGTTTATTAGCACTATGCCTAGCAAAATTCTAGTCGCTAACCACAGACTCAGAGTCCTGCAGAAACGGACATGTAAACACACATAAAGTGGGACTGTGAGAGAGATACGCACATTAACTGTAATGGATTAAAAAAAGGAAGTCTGCTAAGAGAGCCTGGGAGGGACTGGCTGAGGAGCTAACAGGTAAACTGGAAACTGATGAATGAATAAAGTGGCCCTGGAGAAACAGGGCACAGCACCTATGAAAACATGAAGTGTCTGCAGGTTCTGCAAATAGCTCCATAAGGCTGGAGGTGGGACACCGGGAAGTGAGTAGACTGTGGCCACGGACATATTGTAAGGGCCCAGTTTATCCTTCATCTACTAGTGACTCAGAACCTACCAGAAGTGCTCGAAGCAGAGGAGTGGCATGATCAGTTGTATTTCAACAAGTATGAGCTGGCAGAAGCAGGACAGATAGGTGGGGGAGTGACAGGTGGGAGGGGGAGAAGGCTCTCCAGAAGCCTGGCCAAGGAGCATGAGGGAAGGCAGAGCTCTGAGAAAATAAAACGACAGAACCGGTGACCGTCTGGATGAAGGGGGTTAGTGAGAGGATGAAGCTGATGCTTTGAGATGGGGTGAAGAATGGTTACTAATGGTAACAGAGGATGCAGCAGGAAGAACGGATGGTGAGGAATGGAGTTAAGGGGCTTCAGCTCCAACAGATTTCAGATGCTGTTAAGATACTGCTAGAGAGGCCTCCAGCTCACAGCTGGAAATGAAGGACTAGATATTTGGGCCACAAATACACAGATCTGGGAGGCACTGTTTTTCTATTTTCATTAAGTAAACAGCACTACACATTTTTGCTGTTGTTTTTCAAAACTGAAGAGCTACCGTTTTTGAAAGACCACAGACAATGGGCCAGATGAGCCGCTCACTTTCTGCATTGCTAATATGTCCCATTATGAAACAATATGTAACTAGAAACAGAATCCAGCCTTCTGAAAGTTAGTTACGCCATTCCTCCCTGCTTCCCCTTTTCCCCCATAAGTACAATTCAGGCTCATTTCCAAATTCAGAGTTTGATGTAAAAAATTCCCCGAGAAGATATTTTCTACTATCGACTAAAGAGTGTAATGGGGAACATTCTACTATATTTAAAATAACAGTATAAGAAAAGTCATTCAACAAATGTTAGTGGGTATCGACTATGCAGCAGACATTTTGCTAGATCTGAGGCTCTAAATCAGAAAAGGGTGAGGCCCTGCCCTCAGGGAGCTTACATCCTATTGGGGGAGAGAAAGAAGATAAGCAAAGAAAATACTAGAAGGACTAGTTAGTTTCAGGACCAACTAAATAGGCTGCTAAAATTGAGAATATTAGGAGGAGGCTGTTTTGAAAAGAATGATCAAGGGGAATTCATTTTGAGAATTTAACAGCAAAGGTGAGGGTGAAGATGGAAAAAGAAAACAAAAACAAACAAACAGAAAAAAACAACAACAACAAAATGCACCAAATGCTAGGGAAAACCATTATAGAGAGAGATTCATCAGTCTCAGGGTGTGGAACGCTCATATGGCATGGAAGTTACTTGAGGGATGGTAGAGAGGAATTGAGTCAAATTCATTAATATCATTAAAGAGAAAACCACAGGCCCCAAAGACAAGTGACTTGTGCTAAAGCCTATGACAAGAAACCTAGGCTTAACACCTGACCCAAATGCAATTTCAACCTTCTCCAGGAATGGAATCTTAGTTGGTCAGCCTGAAATTTCCTGGTCCGTACCAACGAGGTCATCTGTCCAATAGGCCCTCTCCATCCTCCACTGGTGTCCCCATCCCCCTAAGGAAGCTGAGGTGATCTTCACGATAAGATCCCTGTGTTCCCCTAAGGGAAGGTAACCTTGCCTGAAACAATCCGTCCTCTCCTTTTGCTAATAATTTTCTTGTCCTGCCTCATTTCTATCTGTAAAAGCCTTCCATATTGTATAGCCTCTCAGACCACCTCTCTACTTACTAGATGGCATTCTGCCTAATCCATGAATCCACCAATAAAGCCAATTAGAGCTTCACATTTACTCAACTGCATTTTTGTTCTTTAACAACACTTACACAGAATGTAGACAAGCGCCTGGCACAAAGCACATGTTCGATAATTGTTCCTATTAACAACATCCTCACCCTCCCAACAAAGGGCTTCGTTGCTTTTTCTCTGTGTATTTGGTACTAGAAGCCACCAGCACAGTTTAATCTGAGGAGCTCTATGATCAACTTGATGTAGACATGTTCATTCCACACACTGGCTGCTGTCTAGAGAATGGCTTAAGGTGTGTATGTGGGAAAGGTCGGCTGTACAGCAGAGAGACAATCGGAGCAGAAATTAGAAGGATACTGCAGTAACTGCAGCAAGAAATAATGGTAGTTTAGACTAGGCTTATTCAGCAGTCTCTGCGATACAATCCGAGACCCCCAATGGATGCCTGAAACAGTGGATATTGCCAAAACCTATATATACTATGGGTTTTTCCTATCTATACCTATCTACAATAAAGTTTAACTTATCAGTTAGTAAGAGACTACTGACAATAATAAAATAGAACAATTATAATAATTATAATAATAAAATAGAACAATTATAAGGATATATTGTAATAAAAGTTACGTGAATGTGGTCTGTCTCTCAAAATGTCTTATTGTACTCCCCTTTCTCCTTGTGACGATGTGAAACGATACAATGACTACGTTACGAGATGAAGTGAGATACTCAGAACAGCACACAACTTAAAACTTAAGAGTTGTTTATTTCTGGAATTTTCCATTTAATATATTTGGCCACTGTTGACCATAGGTAACTGAAACTATGGATATAGGGGGACTACTGTCCTGGAAAAGATGGAGAGAAGTGCGTGAGTCCAGAACTGACAGGATTTGTGGACGGGACAGTATGAGTCCCAGGTTCTTGGCTCTAACTCCTAAGAGGGTGTGGGACCATTTCTGAGACAGAACAGCTTTGAAAAATCCAAGATGTGAACCAGGGAGTGTGGGAATTAAGGACTCTCTCTTGGACATGTTAGGATTCAAATGCCTATTAAATAACCAAGCAGAGTCTGGCCTGGAGAAACTAACCTTGGCCTACTTGACTTAAAATTAGTATTTAAAGTCAAGGGCATAGATTACAGCACCCTGGGGAGGGGGAAGTCGAATAAGAAAAATACTATAATAATCCAAAAGAGATAACCAGAGTTAGGAATTTAAGCAACAACATTAAAAACAAAACAAAACAGTGATGGCAAGATAGTTGAAAACAGAAGAACAAAAAACCTCAAAGCCTTGTGCAAAGAAGGTACAGGAAAGACAGGCTGGAAATGACAATGACAGACACGTTACATAAGATACAGGTCTTCTGAGAAATAGCAAAGGTAATGGGTTCTAAGGGCTTATTCACTTTCAGGTGCTGTCTATGGACATTTCTATCCTATGAATGTTTAGATTACTGAGCCCCAGGCCCTCTGGGCCTGTCTGTACTAGAACCTTGATTAGGCAGGTAAAGACGTTAGGAGGAAAAGCACTACCTTATTTGTTTGTCAACCAATAACAATGACAGAGCATAAGCACATTCAGTCCTATTTAGGGGTCATGGCTGAAGATCACAGATGTTCTAAACAGTATAGTATTTGAGACAGAGGTGGGGGCCATACAGAGTCTATTTACCAACGTGCACGTGGGCAGAATATTCCCAAATGGAAGTTAGAAAGGCTACCGTGTTATGAACGGTCTATGCACTGGTACTGATAAGTGTGTTTCAGCCCCGGCAGTGAGGTGTGCATGAGGCTGGACTCCAGGGAGATCAGGTACATAGAGATGCCATAAAAGTGTGGCCTCGGCATCCTGTTCCTTTATGATTGGTTCTACCCTCAATAAATTTAAATGCAATGTTGCTATCCTGTGATTCCCTTGTACACATTTTCATAAAACCAAAGTGCTTCCACATGTATACAACTCTGTGGCCCCGATTTTCCAAAAATAGTTAACTATAAAATTCTTCCGAGAACTACTTGAGGCTAACCGACTAACACCCAATGGATGTACAATCACTTAAAGGGAAACAAATGAACAGCATGCTCCAGGAGGTAAAAGATGAAAACTTTGAGATATGTTCCTTTACTAGTCAAGTTTAAGATACCATAATTCTCCTACAACCGTTTCTGAAATATACTATGAATATAAAATTGAAGGTCTTCAAATATATAGAACTTGAAAGTAGAATGACTGTACTGCGATTTGAATACCTACTGAATTTCTATTCAAAATGTCCAAAAGAGCCCACATCAATTGCACATTCATTTTCTAATCCTGGGAAATCATATTTTCTAATATCTTTTGCTTACCTAACATAAAAAAGACTCCTACTTAAATTTGTAACAAGAATATCAACAGTTGTTTAAGATGAAAGCTTATTTTAATAATGTTCTCCACCTCATCTAGGACAGAAAGTGTTTACGGAGTCATTAGCTATTATTATTGATGATAATGATTACAAGTCCTATGACAAGGCCTTCCCTCTTAAAGACCTAATCAAGAGGGAACATGTAATGATAGCCATGATTATCTAACCAGAGATGCAAGATCCGTCATTATGCCAAAAGGAGAGCTTTTCTATCTCACAGCGGTTGGTAATGGGGGGAGAGGAACTCCACAAAGGAAACATTCAGTCCCGCGCTGGCCTGCTCTCACTTAACAATTCCAGTGTGTGCATTATAAACAAGTCCACTGTACTTTTTAGTGCAGCAGGCTTCCATCTCTATTATTTAACTCAGTTCTGAAAGCAAGTACTGCTCTAAGTTACTGCCATTTTTCCCTTGTTAGAGGTAAAGAAACCGACTCAAAAAAATCTTAGGTTGAAAGCATACTTGAAACCTTTGTGAAGATATTTTTGAAGCAAGAATCATCTTATTACGAACAAGTCCTTTGTTTCCTAAACTACTTTGGGTACATCTATTACACTGGATTTCTACAGAAATGTCTTTCTATACAGAGTAGCGCTATCATTAAATGATCATAAATGCAATACTGTACTTTCCTTCACGATGATAATCTCTTTTCCAGTTTGGTAGCTAACGTTAACTTTTTTAGTGCCCAACAACATAAATCTCATGACTAGTGGTACTGGAGCAGCTGGCAAAAAGAGGCAGTATATATCTACCACACACTTTGAAAAGAGTAACAGCTCTTTTCATCAGACTGCCAATGGGTCCTAAGAAAACAATGGAAGACCAAATTCAACCAACAGTAAACAATGGCCTCCAACGCGAAAGAAAACTTCAATTATACGGTAGAAGAAGACACAACAGCAAATCATTTATGTAGTTTGAATTACTGTGGCTTTCAATAAAATGGTGATATCCTATAAATACATTTTCAAGTAACTTCAAATACCACCCTATACTTTTGAATATCCTTGGGTAGTCCATTCCAAAATTACACATTATACTTTACTAAAACAATACCGTCAATGCACAAACATTTATAGCCTATTATGTTCTCAATACTCTGTTCTCTTTACCACTATTTATATGGTATAACATGTTTGGTAGAAACAGGACTAAACGACAACAATGAACATCCATTCATCCGTTGTATCTCCAACAGCGTGAAGATAACCAGATTTTCTGTGCCCTTCATTTATTTTTTAACTTGATGACAACTGCATAAAGAATAATAAAATGTAGAGCTGAAGAAACCACTACTTCTGGGATTATTTAAAAACATATACATATTCCTAATTCGTACTTTCAGTTACCTTCACAAAGTATATCAAGATGATATTAAATAGTATGATATTGGTTTATGTAAATACCATTAGGGAAAGAGGTTGGGGACAATAAAAAATTACAGGTATAATGCTCTTATTTTCTACAATCATCTTATTAATTAAAGGTAACCATAGCATCCGATACAAGTAAAATCATACCCGTTTAAAGTTGGTTCAATATGACCAGTGATAAAGTTTAACAAAAAGAAAATATGCCTGTCTTTATGATATGTTGTGTGCAGGAGAGAGAGAGAGAAAGAGAGAGAAGAGGAGTAGGAGAGAGTTTAAATAAATAATGTCATCAATACCAAGGGTATGTTTAATATGCTCATATTGTTTTCCTCAATTACAAAAAAAATAATTTATTTATAGAACATAAAACAAATATATACAAAATGATTGAAAAAATATTACTAATAGTAACTTCAATACTTTATAAAATATTTAGTTTGAACTACTGAATTTATTTAATAGCAATAAACTACTTTAAAATATTATAGCTTTACGTTTGTTATTAGTTGTTATTTGTACATTAGTTATTGCATATTTTAATTAAGATTGTACTGCTAATGATTCATTTCATATAGGAAACATGCTATGGGTTAAGTAAGGAAACAATTTCATTTCAGATAAGTGAGCCTATCTTTGAAGGAAGGAAAGGCTACTAAAGTACAGAAAACCAGTGAGGGCCATTTCAAAACAAACGAAACATCAATGGAACATGATGATGGGGAATATATAAAAGTCAACATATATAAAATTCAGCTTCAGCTAAGTGAAATAATACCACGTCTATAATTTCACATGAAAACACTGCAAATGGAGGGTGGAGAGAGAAGCTCAAGTTTGTTCCTACTTAGGAAAAGTTTATGTTTACTCTCTGCTCAAAGGAAAGTTTTGAGTATCTCTATATTATTTTCTACATGATTGACTTCATTCCAATACAAATACTGCCTATTAAAACTTTGCTGAGTTCTCTGTGATAAGTTCTGGGTACTAGGTTAGACTGAGAGGGAGACGTCACGTACTGCAGTTTGACTTCTGATTTTAGGACTCCTGGAAGCCAACTTACATAAAACTAACTTCCAAATAAAGACCCGCATGCAACTGATTGTTACCAAGGATTTGAAGAGCCACATAGCTCCAGTAAAGGACACCTCTATAGGTATCACATGCTGAATCTTGAGGCCAAAGGAAAAAAACAAAAACAAAACAAAAAACAAAAAGGAGTGGTTGCCAATGAAGATAATCCCCAGATACTGGTTTGAACAAGGAGTTTGTGTTTGGGCATACGACTGTCAGAAACCAGTTAAAATCAGAAGGACTTGTATTTTCTTCCTCTTTCCCTACTATTTTTATAACCTAGGAAATTCGGACAGTTTAATTAAAAGATATTAGAGGGATAAAGAGAGACCTTTTATGCCTCAGTGGCATAAAATTCTCAGCACCAAATGATCCAATTCTCCAAATAACTCTTACAGATGAATTGCTCCCCAGTATTTCTCATCCAGCCATATCCTGTTACTAGGGCAGCTTGTGCCATTAGGTGCTTAGCAAGCATGTGATCACTGCCATTGCCACATGTAGCTCAGATGGCAGCAACCCAGCCCTGCACTTCAAAGGCATCTGCACTTCCAGCCGTCACCTGCCTGCAAACCAAAACACACCCCACTGGTTTGGCCATACATCTGTAATCTGGTTAAGGCTATTAAAGTGTTTTGTGCTTCTTATTGACATACATGCGGTCCAAGCTTATTAAATACAGAAACTCAGCATTTTTTATTAAAGCTGGCAGCCAGTTCCCTCAAGAGAAAATGCAAGCTTCTGCTACTCTCCTATTCATCATTTTCAAATTAGTTTCCTCATTTCAGTACAAGACTCAGTGATACAGTTACAGCCTCAACCAGTACTAGAAGCTGCCAACCCAGCATCGTGACCATTACGTCTCAAAGCCACAAAGCGTTTCATCAAATCCATTCTTACTTGACTCTTCCACTGGCAAAGACTAACGGATGTCATTTATCGTTTGTATAATTCACTTGTAATCCTCTAAAGTTATTTTCCCCCTTGACCAGTGGATACCACTTGCTCAAAATGCAAGAAGAAAAGCAGCTGATGATTATTATATATTCAAAGAATTTTGACTCCAGAGATCCAAGTAAGACGTAAAGTCAAATAACGCTCTCTCTAGAAGAGCAAACAAACTCTCTCACAACCAACTTTAAAGACAAAGTACTGACCCACTAACAGTCATACATTCTCACAACAGCCTCAGCTCACATCCCAGACTCACTGGAAGCCAACATGTTATAACTTATCATGTGATTCAATCATAGGCGTTCACATAGGACAAAGAATGTATTTGTAAAATGCACCCTCCATACTACCAACTGGTGATTACTTTCTGAGAAAAGTTCTTGGAGCACTCAGACCACAGTTAAATTGGCTTTCAACTATACCTAGCAGTGTGCCACTTACAAATGAAATGTTAACAAGAGCTTTTTATGCTGACTGCAATAATGACCATGATCAAGATTTCACCCCATATGCTGCACATCAATCAGTATGTGTGGGTCTCTGCTCAAGTTTCTGGGAAATGACAAGTCATGGGCTACCTCCAGCATTATTAGCAACCTCCTTGTTTCTGGAACAAAGTGGAGACCCGAATCCCTAGGGCTTAATACAAGAATTAAAAAAAAAAAAAAAAAGTCTCATGATCGTGCTCATGTAGGATGCAAAATGTTATGTCAAGCCACAGAGACTGGATCTGCAAAAATCCTAGTAGGACTATATCAGCAAATATGCAAAACAAAACAATGGTGTACAGACTGGGAATGTTCAGTATACACCCCAATCTTCAAGAAAGGAGAACCCAAGGACGGCATTAACTGGAGGACCACTGCTCTAATTTCCCATGTAAGTGAAGTGATGCTCCAGGTGATACAACGAAGGCTTCTACCTTATATGGGGCAAGACACGGAGGATGTTCCAACTGGATTCAGAAAAGGAAGACACACTC